>NC_090242.1:27814781-27872281 GCF_024489055.1 Chanodichthys erythropterus | reverse complement strand
TCTCTTCCTCCACCACCCTCTCTTCTACTCTTAACGTGTGGAGTTGTGTGGTGAAGTGAGTGGGAGTGACACAGCAGGTGCGAGAACCCCAAACTGTCATACACATACACATGCACAAAGGGTGAGAAACAGGGTGGAGAATGAAATCATTTCAAAGAGAGCGAGAGATGCACATGAGAGAGTGAGGAAACAGAAAGAGTGATTGTGAGATACTGAAACACAAGCACAGAGGGACGATACAAGAGAGTGGGTGAGGAGAGAGAGGAAGACGAATTGGAGTTAGAGGCGAATAAAGAGGGACCATGCTGAGGAGGAAGAGGAGCGTATCCTTCGGTGGATTCGGATGGTACGTTGGTCATGTGGAACAGCATCAGCTGTCAGCTGTGTGGAAATGTCTGCCAGATGCCCTGTGTGCGAGAGGGTCCGTGATGTGCTCACTGGTGTTTATTTATGGTTGTCAGCATGCTTGCATGGGCTGTTTTTAATCTGCATTCATTTGCACTCTCACTTTACATTGATTTTTAAGTTGAATGTGGTGTAATTTACTGTCGGAGATATCACAAATATTGATTTGTAATAGTTCTATGTGACATAACAAATCTAAGGGAGAATATATTAGAAGAGCTGTGATAGTTGATAGTAATGGCTGCATGTATGCAAATGTATGAGGGCATTGTTCAAGTGTCCATTTTCCTCTCTGTTCACTCCTACGGACTAGCACTTTTCAAAAGTTGCAATAGAGATGCATTAAATCTGAAATCTCACCTGTATTCCATGTAAACTTTATTTCTTGTCCATACAGTGAAAGTCAGAACTTGAACCCCAATGACTTATATTGTAAGGACAAGAATAAAAATACGGAGACCAGCTGAGCTTCTATATATATATATGATGCTGAATATTTTCCATAATGCTAAATCATTTATAAGCAGTCGTAGATGTATTAGAGTGCACATTAGCATTGTTTCTCACTGTTGTCCTGATTTGTGAGCATTTCAGATTTCCTTTTTCGTTTCCCTCTTGAAACCTTGATGTCACACATGTTGAGTAAGTGCGGGGTTGAATAGTTAAAGTGATAGTGTGTGATTTTGTTTTGTACATGTATGTTTATCATCACAGGCTGTTGTGTTTTCTTTGTTTGTGTGTGGGAAACGGTGAATATGAAGGCGATGGTTATGAGGGGTCAGAGCAAGTGAATGCTTTATTTATGATGCTACAGCTTCAGCTTTCCACTGAGGCTTTTACAGCTTTCAGCACTCTTGTTTTACTTTCTCGCTTGCTCCTCCTCTATATCATCTCTACCTGAAGTTTCCTTTTAAGGCTATTTTTAACAGTTTTTAATGCCATTTGGCCATTTTTGTGGTTTGATGTGTTCACTGCAGTGTGGCAACATTCAAGAGGTGCTTGAGTTCTTAGATTTAGGCTTGGGTCTACATTTAGATTTAGACTTAGCTTTACGTTGATCATTGGTTTAGCCTTAGGCTTAGGTTTACTGTATGTTTTCAGTTTAGCATTAGGCTGGGGATTGGGTTTATTTAGCCTTAGCGTTATGTTGAGGTTTGGGCTTATTTAGCCTTAGCGTTAGGCTGAGGATTGGGTTTATTTAGTTTTAGCGTTAGGCTGCGGATTGGGTTTATTTAGTTTTAGCGTTAGGCTGAGGATTGGGTTTATTAAGCCTTAGCGTTAGGCTGAGGTTTGGGCTTATTTAGCCTTAGCATTATACTGAGGATTGGGTTTATTTAGCTTCAGCGTTAGGCTGAGGATTGGGTTTATTTAGTTTTAGCGTTAGGCTGAGGATTGGGTTTATTTAGCCTTAACGTTATGCTGAGGATTGGGTTTATTTAGCTTCAGCGTTAGGCTGAGGATTGGGTTTATTTAGTTTTAGCGTTAGGCTGAGGATTGGGTTTATTTAGCCTTAACGTTATGCTGAGGATTGGGTTTATTTAGCCTTAACGTTATGCTGAGGATTGGGTTTATTTAGCTTTAGCGTTAAGGCTGAGGATTGGGTTTATTTAGCCTTAGCGTTAGGCTGAGGATTGGGTTTATTAAGCCTTAACGTTTGGCTGAGGATTGGGCTTATTTAGCCTTAGCGTTAGGCTGAGGATTGGGTTTGTTTAGCTTTAGCATTAAGGCTGAGGATTGGGTTTATTTAGCCTTAGCGTTAGGCTGAGGTTTGGGCTTATTTAGCCTTAGCGTTAGGCTGAGGATTGGGTTTGTTTAGCTTTAGCGTTAGGCTGAGGTTTGGGCTTATTTAGCCTTAGCGTTAGGCTGAGGTTTGGGCTTATTTAGCCTTAGCGTTAGGCTGAGGATTGGGTTTATTTAGCTTTAGCGTTAAGGCTGAGGATTGGGTTTATTTAGCCTTAGCGTTAGGCTGAGGATTGGGTTTATTTAGCTTCAGCGTTAGGCTGAGGATTGGGTTTATTTAGTTTTAGCGTTAGGCTGAGGATTGGGTTTATTTAGCCTTAACGTTATGCTGAGGATTGGGTTTATTTAGCTTCAGCGTTAGGCTGAGGATTGGGTTTATTTAGTTTTAGCGTTAGGCTGAGGATTGGGTTTATTTAGCCTTAACGTTATGCTGAGGATTGGGTTTATTTAGCTTTAGCGTTAAGGCTGAGGATTGGGTTTATTTAGCCTTAACGTTATGCTGAGGATTGGGTTTATTTAGCTTTAGCGTTAAGGCTGAGGATTGGGTTTATTTAGCCTTAGCGTTAGGCTGAGGATTGGGTTTATTAAGCCTTAACGTTTGGCTGAGGATTGGGCTTATTTAGCCTTAGCGTTAGGCTGAGGATTGGGTTTGTTTAGCTTTAGCATTAAGGCTGAGGATTGGGTTTATTTAGCCTTAGCGTTAGGCTGAGGTTTGGGCTTATTTAGCCTTAGCGTTAGGCTGAGGATTGGGTTTGTTTAGCTTTAGCGTTAGGCTGAGGTTTGGGCTTATTTAGCCTTAGCGTTAGGCTGAGGTTTGGGCTTATTTAGCCTTAGCGTTAGGCTGAGGATTGGGTTTATTTAGCTTTAGCGTTAAGGCTGAGGATTGGGTTTATTTAGCCTTAGCGTTAGGCTGAGGATTGGGTTTATTTAGCTTCAGCGTTAGGCTGAGGATTGGGTTTATTAAGCCTTAGCGTTAGGCTGAGGTTTGGGTTTATTTAGCCTTAGTGTTAGGCTAAGGATTGGGTTTATTTAGCCTTAGTGTTAGGCTGAGCGTTATGCTTATTCTTAGTATTAGGCTGCAAGTTAGCTTTATTAAACATAGGGTTAGTTTTACCCTAAAAGATTTCAGCTTTGTGTTAGGCTGAGAATGAGACTTTGTCTTAATGTTAAGCAATGTTTGTTTAGCATTAGCCTGAGGATCTACACTTAGATTTAGGTTTAGGCTTAGTGTTAGATTGATAGTTGGGTTTTGGCTTAGCGTTAGGCTGAGGATTGGGTTTATTTAGCCTTAGTTTTGAACTGAGAGTTATGTTAAGGCTTTGTGTTAGGCTGGAGTTTAGGCTCATTTAGCCTTAGGCTGAAGTTTAGGTTTAGCCTTAGCATTAGCCTGAGGATCTACACTTAGATTTAGGTTTAGTGTTAGATTTACGATTAGGTTTTAGCATAGCATTAGGTTGAGGATTGGGTTTATTTAGCCTTAGCGTTAGTCTGAGCGTTATGCTTATTCTTAGTATTGGGCTGAAAGTTATCTTCATTAAACATAGAGTTAAGGTGCGTCCCAATTTGCGTACTTATGCACTATTCTATATGATGTTTTTAAGTATAAATAGTGCAAGTAGTGCATTCACACAGAAAATTCCAAAAAGAAAAAGTACACTTTAAATACCCGGATGATGCACTAAATTAACGGAAAAACAAAGTGTGGAATGTTGGACACTTCATGCACTCAACTGTTGCAGCTTTAATTACGTAGTGGAGGAGAAGGGACTGTCAGACTCCAATGTTAAATGACAAAATAACCTTATACAATTCACGCACTACATGGTTGAGTACATAGTGCAAAAGTACATAGTGTATAAGTGCTTAGTGTATAGTACGTCATTTGGGACGCAACTTTAGCTTTACCCTAAAAATTAGGCTGAAGGTTAGATTTCAGCTTTGTGTTAGGCTGGAGTTTAGGCTCATTTAGCATTAGGCCGAAGGTTAGGTTTAGGCTTAGCCTCAGCATTACAGTTAGTTTTATTCTTAGAATTAGGCTGAGGCTTAGATTTAGGCTTTGCGTTTTGTCTTAGTGTTAGGCTGTGAATCAGTTTTTGCTTGAGCATTAGACTAAGGATTAGGTTTGTTTAGCATTAGCCTGAGGGTTACATTTAGTCTTAGTATTAGGCTTAAGGTAAGGTTTAGGTTTCATGTTCAGTTTAAATTTCTTGCTTTCTTGCTATGAAGCAACATTGTTGTATTGTTTGTAAGAGAAAATACACCAAAAATGACTCAATAATGTGATATAATCTCAGCTCACCATATTTCATATGCTGTTCTAATTAACTAGTGTTACAAAGAAATGAGAACTTAATATGTGTCAGCTTTTTTACTGTGGGAAATTTTGTTGCATGCACATACATACACACACACACATGTCCACACCCTTCCTCTCTCACAATTACCCACATCCCCACCACACCCAGTCTCCATCACACCACGCTTTTAATAGTGACACCTCAACAGTAACCCCACACAAACAGATGGTCACACACACACACACACACACACACACACACACATAAATCATAAGGTGCTGGTTTTCTACCCAGTGACCCATGTATGCGATACACTTACACTACATTTAATCTGATTTTTACACCTTTAAGCTCTGAAAGCTGTAGTGGAAGGTGGGATGATGGATTGCTCTACTTCACAGCACCAGAAAGAAACTATGCTCACGCAGCTGTGTGTTTTCCATCTTGACTCAGTCCTCACTTTGACATTCATTTGAAGTCTGACGCTCCAAGCCATATGCACTTAAGCAGCTGGAAATGTCTCTTTTTTCTTTATAGCATTGGCATATGAACCACACAGGCACTCCACAACCTGTGGTTGGCAACCACAGTCTCAATATACTCAAATTTGGAAACTTAAAGTTCTCCCTAAAATGTCTTAGCGAAATGTTATACCAAGTGGCAAACAAATTGTCTTACTAAATCATCTCACTGAATGGGATGTTTCATTCCCTGTCATTATGTGTTTTAGGGAATCAGTCTGATATTATAAAGTAAATAAGACACAATAATTGCAGTTGCTTACAGTAACTGGAGTTGACAGCAGTGCCCTCACGGACTGGTGCACATAACCGCTCACATGGTTAGAAATGTTAAAGATAGCCTCTATTAAAGGAATATTTCAGGTTCAACACAATAAAATAATGTCATTTAAACTCTAATTTCGAAATCAAGGTTACGGTGAGACACTTAAAACGGAAGTAAATGGGGTTAGTTCGTAAAAGCAGAAATCTGAAGTCGCTTACATGAATTCTTCTGTTAAAATGTATAAAACTTGTTGCATTTTTACAATAGTTTTAGGGTTTATAGCATAAGATTTTCATTCTAAAGCTGGATATAACGTTACACAGGAAAGGTTAGTAAGATTTCTCCACACTAAAATCATTGTGTGGCTTTACTGATGAAACAGTGAGTATTTTAATGTTTGTGGATTGGCCATTATAAGTGCATCACTGTATATAAGTGCATGATTTAAAAAAAAAAAAAAAAAAAAAACAACAACTTGTTTTAACCCTGAAATATTCTGTTATATATCTACAACAAAAACATGGCTTTTCCTGACAAAAAATGTCATATGATAATCTATATTAGGTAAAAACTGAAATAAGGGTTGTTCTTGTGAATCAGAAAATGCTTTAAAGATGACTTTTTTATCTTATACTTTTTTTATAATACTATAAATTCACCCTGAAGATAAAAGGAAACTGTGTGTGTGACACAAATGTGTGAGATATCGAAAACAAGCTGGATAAAAATAAACGGCCACACCTTTCCACACACTCTGAGTCAATCCTGTTATGTTTTGATGTGATATTGTGGGTAGTCAGTGCTGGTGGGTGACCTTTTCTGCATGTCAACATTAATTGAGCATTAAGCACACCTATCTGTGACAAGAAAAACATACAGGGATGATACATTACAGAAATGTCCTCTTTAACCCCTTTTGTTCCTTTAGTCCTGCCATTTGAGCTGAGCAAATTGCAGCCATCTATGTTTGTTTCTTGATCCTAAATGCTTTCTTGTCTTTTCTCTTCAAATGCAGGCTTGACAAGTCTTCCATTAGCGCCCTTCGAGCTCGGTGAGTACTGTCTGCACCGCCGACCCACTCTCTTTCCTTTCCGTCTCCCATAAAACCTGACAGCCCTGTATCCTCTTATCTGTTTCATGAAAAGAGGTAAATGAGAGGCCTGAAGAAAACTGCAGGCAGTGCTGTGTGTATAAGTTTGCGTGACCAAAATGCTTAGTTCCTGTGCGAAAAGCAGCATCTGTTTGTGGCTTTTTACCATTTTGTCTTTTAGCAGACATAAACTATGCTTCTTTTGGCCACTTTTAGGATTTAGATTAACCTTTATTATTTCACACTGTGGCCCATTTATCCACTGGAATGTCACTTGTTTTCGCAATATCTCAACAAAACTCTTATGTGTGAATGTGAATGTGTATGTTAAACACTTTATCATGTGAACCACCAGTCATGGATTGAAAAGTAATAGAGTTTAAGATGACCAAATGTGACCACAAAACCAGTCATAAGGAATAAATAAACTTTCCGTTGATGTATGGTTTGTTAGGATAGGACAATATTTGGTTGAAATACAACTGTTTGAAAATCTGGAATCTGAAGGTGCAAAAAAATCTAAATGTTTAGAAAATCGCCTTCAAAGTTGTCCAAATTAAGTCCTTAGCAATGCATATCCATTTACAAAAATAAATTTTGTATGTATTTATGGTAGGAAATTTACAAGATATCTTAACGGAACACGATCTTTACTTAATATCCTAATGATTTTTGGCATAAAAGAAAAATTGATAATTTTGACCCATACAATGTATTGTTGGCTATTGCTACAAATATAGCCGAGTGACTTATGACTGGTTTTGTGGTCTAGGGTCACAAATGTAATGACTAATGTGGTTCAGTGAGTAAATCAGATGTTAATTCAGATGTTAATTATTAACCAACTCAGTTTGGTTAATAATTTGAATCAGATTTGATTCAAAAGAGTCATTTGAATGACTTACAATTGAAATTTTTCAGTCACTTTTTCAAAACTCTTCACACAGTGAGCACAACAGCAGAATATGTGGGCTAAACTGAAGATTATTTAACATTGCTTTGGCACAAAATGCATTCAGTGACTACATCTTTCAAATTACATGAATCATTTTCTCACTTAGACACATACACTGAACATACAGTCAAATTTGCACTTTTTTGTTTTACTCTTTACTCTTTTTAAGAGTGACTAAGTGTGTTTGTTGCCTGAAAACCTATTGCTATTGTTATGGAATTTGATCTAAGACAGATGCAATGTATTTTGAATGTGAAATTAAAGGTGCCCTAGAATTAAAAATTGAATTTACCTTGGCATAATTGAATAACAAGAGTTCAGTACATGGAAATGACATACAGTGAGTCTCCAACTCCATTGTTTCCTCCTTTTTATACAAATCTCATTTGTTAAACTCCCTGAGGTCTGAAAACGCGCCGGCGCGTTTTGCAGGATTTTTTTCACATTGCAGCAAAACTGACTTAAAATACGAACATTTCTTGTCATAGAGACATAAGTAATATATCAATTGAAACTATAGAATGTCTTCTTTTATTTGTGTACACTCAGAGTAAAAACACAATGTTGTGCTTTTTGTAAAATAAAGAAAACTAACATTATCCAATCTGATAGTTCTCAGAAAATGAACTGTAACTTATGAATACTAATGACAAAAAAAAGACACTTATGTCTAAAGAAACATTGAAATGTCATGTTTTAAATCGTGCAAGTCAAAAAACATTCCATCAGTCGAAAACAAACATTCCGTGTTTATGTAATCCGTATGAAAAGAGAGCCATGTCAGAAGTCTGTGATTCAGCTCATTACCCGTTAATGCGGCCATGCCCATGGAGCCAGCGCTATTCAGACGCAAATTCAGAGGCAATGCATGCATTCATCGTCTCAATCGTGTATTTATTGTCTTGAAAAGTGTTTATCTGGATGTTAAAGCCATGGTTAGCGATCTGTAGAAGACATGCAGTTAGTTCCTAGTTCCTTTTCTTCTTTTTATGAATTTGTGGCCTAAAGGTGTACAGAGAGCGCCCTCCAGCTGCAAGTATGAATTGTAAACACAGTATCCAGCACTCGTAGTGATGACAATAAATATTACTTCAGTATAGAAAATTTACATAAACATATAATAATCCATTAATATTTCTCCAAATGTGCATGCTTTTAAGATAAAAGCCTATATGAAATGCCATAGAGGTAACATAATTGTTCAGACACTTTGCATCACAGAAATACATTATATTTTAAAGAATATAATAGAATACCATTATTTGAAATTGTAATAATATTTCACAGTATTGCTGTTTATGATGAGCTGAGACATGATTACAGAGGGTTTTTTTCACAGCCTACCTGACTGAAAGGCCTCATTAATATGCAAGTCATTTCAGGTCATTATTATGTGATTCTTTTGTCTTCTAAGATGTAAATGGCCCATTATTATACAAAAACTAAATCAATATATTGATTTATATGAAGTAGGCAGCATAAGTTTTACATAATTCTGAAGCAAAAACTCTAGTCTACAATCCCCAATACCCAGAAGTCTTGTGAACACAGACTTAATATGCTTTTTTTGGCCTTATTTCAGTGCCTTAAGTTTTTTCAATAACCTCGCATAAACATTATTCCTTCAACAATACAAACATGTACATACATGTTCCTCACATATTATTGTAGCCTAGTTTGTGCTGAATACAGTGTAATGACACTTTTGTCATTTATATGTTTATGAACAACTGAAAAAAGCACAAATGTCAGGGCATGCCAAAACTTCTCCAGGCCCCAAATCATCCTCAGACTCCAGAGGGTTAAAAGACCTCCGAAGAACAGGCGAATCTCAACAAGCAAGCAATAACAACAGCGAAAAATAGCAGATGGAGCGATAGTAACTGACATGATCCATGATATCATGATATTTTTAGTGATGTTTGTAAATTGTCTTTCTAAATGTTTTGTTAGCATGTTGCTAATGTAGGCTACTATTGGTTGAAGTTACCATCGTTTCTTACTGTATTCATGGAGACAAGAGCCGTCACTATTTTCATTTTTAAACACTTGCAGTCTGTATAATTCATAAACACAACTTCATTCTTTATAAATCTCTCCAACAGTGTGTAATGTTAGCTTTAGCCACGGAGCACCATCAAACTCGTTCAGAATCAAATATAAACACCCAAATAAATACTATACTCACATGACCTGAAGCATGCATGCAGCATACAGTACATGACAAAATCTTGTAAAGATCCATTTGAGGGTTATATTAGCTGTGTGAACTTTGTAAATGCACTGTATTATAGAGTCGCGAGCTCGATGGGCAAGGAGCGAGAGATTTAAAGGGCCAACAGCCCCTGAATCGGTGCATAGTTAATGATGCCCCAAAATAGGCAGTTAAAAAATTCATTTAAAAAAATCTATGGGGTATTTTGAGCTGAAACTTCACAGACAAATTCAGGGGACACCTTAGACTTACATTACATCTTGTAAAAAAACATTTGATGGCACCTTTAACTGCTGTGCTAAGCAGAAAGTTGGTAAACTTTTAAGTTGAGAACTGTATAAAGAGTTTTGACCTATTTTGTTTTTCAATTGCTAACAAGCTTCGAATGTTAGGGTTCGAAAAATGTGCTGCAAATAGTGTTTGGCAGATGGTGAAGTGTGAATGACAAAGTGTTCATGGATTTTGGAAAATGTGCTCATTGAATGCATTTTGTGTGAAAGCAGTGAAAAATGATTCACAGTTTGGTCTGCATAGACTTCTGTTTCACTGAATGTGTGAAGAGTTTTGAAAAAGTGGTTTCAGTATTGACTGATGTTTGTTAGCAAAACACAGTTCTTGTAACTTTTGGAACAACAAAATTGTGGTTAACTGTTGATCTGATCAGATCGTATGAAATCGTAGCACAATTTCATATTTCAAGATGCATCACAATTATAAAGTATGGGTCAATTTTTCCCCAGTAACAGCAGGATCATCATTGGTAAGAGCATGGAAGGGTTAAAGGGTTAGTTCACCCAAAAATGAAAATTCCTTAATTACTCACCTTCATGTCGTTCCACACCCATAAGATGATCAAAGGTCTTCGAAACACAAATTAAGATATTTTTGATAAAATCTGATGACTCAGTGAGGCCTCCATTGACAGCAAGTTAATTTACACTTTCAAACCAGAAAGCTACTAAAGACATATTTAACAGTTCATGTGACTACAGTGGTTCAACCTTAATGTTATGAAGTGACTAGAATACTTTTTGTGCACCAAAAAAACAAAATAACGACTTTATTCATCAATATCTAGTGATGGGCGATTTCAAAACACTGCTTCATGAAGCTTTGAAGCTTTACGAATCTTTTGTTTAAAATCAGTGGTTCGGAGCGTGTATCAAACTGCCAAAGTCACCTGAACCATTGAAATTTCGAAACACTTATGACATAATGAAGCCTCGTTTACTGAAATCATGTGACTTTCATGCTCCAAACCACTGATTTGAAACAAAAGATTCGTAAAGCTTTCAAAGTGTTTTGAAATCGTCCATCACTAGATATTGTTGAATAAAGTTGTTATTTTGTTTTTTGGTGCACAAAAAGTATTCTCATTGCTTCATAACATTAAGGTTGACACATGAACTGTTTTAAATATGTTTTTAGTAGCTTTCTGGACATTAAAAGTGTAAATTAATTTGTTGGAGGCCTCACTGAGCCATCGGATTTCATCAAAAATATCTTAATTTGTGTTCCGAAGATGAACAAAGGTCTTTCGGACGTGGAACGACATGAGTGTGAGTAATTAATGACAGAATTTTCATTTTTGGGTTAACTAACCCTTTAATCTGTCCTGTTTTGTCATATTTTCAGATTTGTCCACCACCTGCTTACCATCCATCCACTCATTCATAGCTTATTATTCATGGGTGCACGTGCAACTCTAGCATTATCATCCTCACACACACAAACAAACAAACAGGGCTTTAAGATCCTGAAAGGCCTTGATGAAGTGGTTTGGTAAAGTGTTCAGAGCATCAGAGTGGAAAGAAGCTTCACTCTGCTTGAGAGTGTCACCGCATAACCCTGAATAGGGTCGTGACTGCAGATCATACACATGGAAATGATCCGGTTCTGGCTGATATCGGCCTTCACAGGGCCAATTCATGGTTTGCTTTGAGGTGAATTGATGAAAGGCGAGGGTCATTAATATTTCCATTGTATTTATAAGTGTTTGAAGGATGTTGTGAATCACGTATCTATTTTTAGATATCCCACTGGCAAGGAGAAAACCAGTGTCCTTTAATGTCTGTAGACCAGATGGTATTATATAATTTATCTGAATTACCGAACCCTAAAGGTCAAATTTTTTAAATATAATGAAGGATGACACAAATTACTGCAACTTCATTATTGTAATTTTAGTATTTTCTGCCACAGTCTATGTTGCAAAGGCCAGAATGTATGGGAAAGTCAGCTTTCTTCCTTCGTGAGTTGATGACTGGTAATTATGTCTATCGAAAGAATCAGATCATCAGTGACAACGAAAATCACACCATCAACACATTCCAATCAAACAGGAAAATATTAGGGTGTAACGGTATATTATGTTATGATTCGATACATATCTCGAAACTGAACTTAAGATACGATATTATTGCGAAACTCCAAGATATATGGTAAAAGGATAACAAAAAATTTACTGTTGATTAAAATGATAAATTTGGTATTACATTGGGAGTGGAAATGAATAGGCTTGGAATTGGTGCTGGTAACCCAATGCACAGGACAACAGTGAAACCATAATAAAAATATTCATGATTCTAACGCTGAAACACAGATTTATTTGAGATGAATATGTTTCACTCTGTCACTGACTAGATATATTTAAAATAATGTATGCCACTTTTTACTGGTAACATAAGACATTTGGCATTATCAGGACCCACAAATATTCCCCCATTGCATTATTATACATTATATTCAACATTATATATAGTAGTTTAATGTAGCACTGACACTAAAACTCAGTAAACTTGAATTTTTTCTCACACGGTAATTTTCAGTTTGGGTAAACTACACAATATTGTCACTATCCACAATACGACATTTTTGCAATTTAGTATTGCGATATATTGTGACACGCTATATTGTTACACCCCTTGAAAATATTGCTTAATTTCAAAGAATGTTCAGTTTATACAAGTTAATACGGTTTTATTTTATTCACCAGTATTCATTTTCTGGCCAATACTTATCTTTATGTTAGGGCAGATAACTGATAAATAGCCACTATTTAAATTCTATACTATTTTGTCTATATAAATAAAATTAAAACATTAAAAACTACAATCAATTGTTTGAAATGTAATTGAGTTTAGATATTACAATATTATAATGTACAGTATGAAAAATGGATATTCATTTTGCTAAAGATTACATTTGACAGTGTTATTAAATTATTGGTGTTTTTAGAGATTTATTTTGGCAAACGTTTATTTACGTTTATAAAAGGTAAGTTCACCCAAAAATGAAAATTCTGTCATTAATTACTCACCCTACAAGACCTTCGTTCATCTTCGGAAAACAAATTAAGATATTTTTGATGAAATCCGAGAGGTATATGACTGGTCCATAAACAGCAATTTAACCACCACTTTCAAGGTCCAGAAAGGTACTAAAGACATCGTTAAAACAGTCGACGTGGCGACGAAAATACTTTTTGTGTGCAAAAACAAAACAAAAATAATGACTTTATTCAACAATTTCTTCTCTATGCTGTCAGATTCGTACGTAATTCACGCAGCGCTTTTGTGTTTACGTCCGAACGCTGACTCATTTTCAGATATTGTTGAATAAAGTCGTGATTTTTCATAAATAATGATGTTATTCTTCATAATATTAAGGTTGAACCACTGCAGCCACGTCGACTACTTTAACAATGTCTTTAGTACCTTTCTTGACCTTGAAAGTGGTGGTTAAATTGCTGTCTATGGACGAGTCATGTACCCCTCGTATTTCATCAAAAATATCTTAATTTGTGTTCCGAAGATGAACAAATGTCTTAGGGGTGTGGAACCACATGAGGGGGAGTAATTAATGACTGAATTTTCTTTTTTGGGTGAACTAACCCTTTAATCTAACAGATGCTTTTATTCATAGAGACATACAAATGTAATCAAAATGTAAAAATAGTGGGAAAATGCATGAACAATTAAATATCCAATATCGACTGATAGTAATTAATTAAAAAAAAAGATACGCTTATAAAAAAAAGATAAGATAAGCTTTTTCCATTCTTCAAGAATGACCTTTTTTAGAGACTGGATGCTGGATGAAGCATCATATCCATTCTGCTCAACATCAAAAGCTCTGCATTTAACACTGGTTAACCAACATGTTGTTTCTTGTGAAAATGATTGACTGCAGAAGGAAGCTAGTTAAGAGGCCTTGTGGAAAACTAATGCACAAGCCTCCCATGCAAAAGACCACCACTGAAAATATTGGATGGAAGTCTGTCATGTACTGGTATTTTCAGCGATGCTGTCTAACTTTAGGGGCCACAATCTAATGTGGTGTATTATGCTAGCAACCAGGTGGAGAGGTAACAGGTGGGATCTCCACATCTAACCAATCACCCACTGTTCAGTCCTGCTTGGAAGGGTGTGGACGAATGTTTGTGAGCATACACACACATATGTTTCACACAATCAGACCTGGTGAGATGGGGAAGCTTGCGCTTATGCAATTCAGACCACATGCGTTAGCTGTTTGCAAGTGGCATTTAAGCATGATAAGCTTACAAGAGAGCCAGTGTGTATTTCTTCCTCATGAAAAACTGACACAAAACACCCCAGCCATGAGTAAACAGAACTAAACAGGACTTTACATGCTCATTGAGGCATTGATTAATAGTGTGATATCAGGGGGCCAGTTGCATAAACATATCCATTAAACATAGACAGACTGTCTTAAGTATGATCAAGCAGTTAGTCAAGGAGCAATCTGTCTTACTTCTTAGTATAAAATTAGACCAATCTACATTTTTATGTAACTGTGACTTAAAAAAGTTATGAATAGTCTTTAAAAAATGTGATGACTAACTTTTAAGCAGTGTTGCCAAGTCTGCAGTTTTCCCACATAATTTTGGGCTATTTTAATACTGTCACTTTGTGACTTTGTTTTTCATGTCCGCGGGTTGAAGCGACCCCAAATAACATGGCATTTAGCTTCTGGAATGCAAATTTTACCAGGGAAACCCTACCAAAAATGCAGATTTTACCCCCCTGAGCACGATTTTTAACGGGGGAATCATGATTCCTGAATCACGATTGGGCTAGTTTTAGGCTAGTTTTGAGTAGCAATTGGGCAACCTGGTCTCATGATGAAAACGTACCCGTGGGCACATTTTCGCGAGTCGCGAAATACCTACCAGTGAGTACATATCGCTGCAGTTTCACTGCGGAATGTCCACTGAGCGGTGCTAAAAGCGTGTTCCTTTTTTTTTTTTTTTGCCGGAGCAGATAATAGGGTGAATGCGGTACGTTTTTATGACGTTGCTTTTTAGACGAATCGCCGCGGTTCTCGATTTAACATTTGCGCTCCGTTTCGTTTTATAATAATGTCCCACCGCCGCTATGCCTAAACCTACCCGATGGCATTAACAAAAGCAAACGTGACATAAGAAGCATCCGCGATCGTGTACCGTTTTTCAGCTCGTTTAGATCTCTCTTTTTTTTTTGCCCCAGTCAGTCGCCTTTCACAGGATTCGTACCCAGGCGGGGGGGGGGGGAGTCGACTCCTCGTCCTAAGTCGAACTCCGTATCGGCCGAACTAACGAGCAAGCTTGGTTGCGGTCAAAAAAAGCGAAACGCATAGAGCCAGAAAGTCTAAAGTGCGTTCATTTACAAATCGGGCACTCCGGTAAGAAGCATTTTGAAGTCCTGACATGATAATTGGCCGTATTTTGTTGAGAAAACCTGGCAACCCTACTTGTAAGACTAGTCTTATCGGTAGGGCTGGGCGGTATGACGATATATATTGTTACCACGATATTTTGCTATATTGTGTATATCGCGCTATGTAATAATATAGCACTATTTCAGATGAAATGAGAATATAAAGAGCGGGATGTGCCTGATTGTAAAGAGTTTTAAGCGCAGTATATCCTGAAAAGTAACTTGGCACTGTGTTCGTGCTAAATGGCACACTGCAAAAGAGCGCACAGAAAGCTGCCTCACAGAAAGCGATCGCAAATTTGGGACGTGCTCGATGTTAAAAGTGTTATTAAGCATAATAAGCAGTGAAAAGGAACTCAATGCGGTGTCACGCTGACTGACACAGCATGCGATCGTGAATTCAGTTCTCTTTCACGTCTCATTTCGCTTGAATGGTCAAATACAAATGCAATTTTGTCAAAATGCCCATCGCGTGGAGTATTCATTTAAACACAGTTTGCTATGTCTCAAGTGTAAGTAAACTGTTGGATGTAAACCGGATGTGTATCATTATAATAGATCCATGTGTTTGGTCTTAAAGCGACAGCAGCCTAATATCATTAATGTGATTCAAACAAAAGAGAAAATAACTTACTGCTCTTGACTGAATAACTTTTTCTTTTAGCTTTAATAAGAATAAATGTATATTAAATTTATACAGTGAAGACTATGCAATAATTTATTTTTTCATTTGATTATTAAATTTCTGTATTAATTCTAACTACATGTTAAATTAACCTATATAAAAACTTAATTTGTTTAATTCTTGTTTTTTTTTTATTGTATTTGTCCTATTGTTTATAATTTGCTTCTTTTTCACATTTTTAATAACAGAAATGAGATAAAATAACACAAAATAACTATACTGTGATATATATCGTTATCATGAAAAAAATTCTCATATCGTGAAATAAGAATTTGTTCATTTTGCCGACCCCTAATTAGCAGTTTATGCAACCTGTCCTAGGACATCATTTACAAGCTGTTCACTACATTTGCTCTGATTTAGAATTGAATTGTAACACGCATGGCAACATGTCACGCATGGTGTCAAGATCGTTTGAGTTGCTTTTATCACCTGAAGCACATCTTCAAGGGATCATCTATGTATTTTTGAACCTCTGTGTTGACGTGCCTGTCAGTCACATTATATTTATACAGACACATGCAAGTGTATTTGACACATGAAGTAAGTCTCAGAGCACTTGACGTGCATGTCAGATCTGATCTCTGATAGGAGGTTTTGGTGTCACGACAATGTGTATTATTGTGTCTTGATGTTAGTTTTGCTCAAAATTGATTGATGCGAGTGGTATTAAATATTAAAGTATGTTAAATATTCAACCTTTGACGCCATATGATTTATTCAGAAGCTCACGGTGGTTTGTGTAATGTATGTTACATCAGTCCATTTATTTCCTTCTTCCCTAAACCTGCTGACATATCTGTGTTTGTGTGTGTGTGTGTGTGTGTGGCGCATAATCAAAATGAGTGAACAAAGCAGACAGGAATACTAGGGTGTCTGGGAGGATTTCATCCCCCCCTCCCTCTCTCCCTACCTCCATCTCGCTCTTTCACTCTCCCTCTTTCTCTCTCTCTCTCTCTCTCTCTCTCATGATAAAGTGTAATGCTTTGTACTTGTGGAGCATCTAAACCCTAAGAGTGCGGTTGTGCAATCTGTAGCAAGTGTGTGCTTCTCGTTCTGGCCATTATTTCAACTGTTGGTAAGAACTGGAGACTCATTAACTTCACATTACCTTCAAAATGCCTCGGAGACTCTGGTGAGTTCAGCTCTCAATTTAGAATATTTGTGTTTGTGATATATCGTGATGCTTGTAGCAAAAATACGTAATTTCTATAGTGTTTCTTGTTACTTAGCAGCATTTTTGCTTAGCAGCAACAGTATTTATGGCACTAGATAAATATAATTCACAAAAGGAGAGTTATTTTTGTGTTGAAGGAGCAAACATCATGTTTTGCATAGAATCTGTGTGTAATGTGGTCCATTCAAACTGTGATTTTACAATACTGAAATGTCAGAGCAAAGCACTTTGGGTGATGTTTATATGATGTGGCTTCGCTTTGCACAAGAGGAGGTTGGGAAGTATTCAATGCATGTCATTTTCAAAGGATTATGGAAGTGTTACATAAGCTGACGGCATATCCTGACAGTTTCAGTAAGTGGCTCAGTGCTGCTGGGGTTTCTTTGGGTGTCATTCAGCTCAGTTTCCAATGATGAAAGTATAATCCGTTACTCACCGAAAAGCTTGTCACAAACTCTGGTTCTCCCTGCTCTGCAAATCCAAACAGTGAACAACTTCCTTACCCTAGCCATGAGGAAGAGATAATGCATGTTTTTTTTTGTTTTGTTTTTTTCTGGATTTTGAAGGTGTAGACTTAGCATGATTTAATAATCGTTTATTCTGATGGTGTGCATTTGAGAAGACAATTTTTGGTAAAGCATTTTTTTTTGTGTGCTATTTTAATATATTACTAATATAATAACATAATATAAAAAATGATAGGGAAAAAGAAAAAGGGAAATATTTTGGGGACATAAAGGAAACACAAATATCAATAAATGATAATATTTATTATTATTATTATATTATTTGTTTTCTTTTTCCAGTGTTATTTTTTTTTTTTTCTATGAAATATGTATGTATTATACATCTTAAAGGCAGGATAATTGTAGTGTCCTTTAAATAAGAGATTCATGAAATTTGTTGCCCTTTTTGATTGACAGCTCTAGTGATTCTTTCATCACTTTTTATATATAATTTAATCACAGTTTAAATAACAGACCATTCAGTCACTTGTTTGGTTTATGGACACATAGACAAAGAACATCTGACTGTACATGAAACATTACATATCAGATCAGGCATTAGAATTAACGTTGTTACTTACACGTTGTCGCATTACTGTCGAGTCCATATCGTAAAAGTCTGTTTGCGAAGCCTGCACCGAAATTGTGACTGATTTACCAAAGAATCCACAGTGAAATGTACCGAATACAAATAAATAAAGCTCAACTGAGACATTCACATTGTTCAAATAAATAACCATATTCCTAGCATTAGTATCCTTTGAAAGTTAATGTTATTTTCAGTCCTATATCTAACCTACAGAAACACTAACTGAGCCAATGGTGTGAGTTTGGGGGCAGGACAATATGTTTGTTGGAGCAATGACAGATGAAGGTAGTGTTCAGGAAACCTGTTTAAAACGTGTTTTTCAGTTCTGTTTTGTGACGCTAGTGGAGCAGAAATTACACTTCATGGTTACAACTTAAAAAAGTATTATGCATTAGCCTATACAATGTTATAAGGCAAGCACATTTTATTTAGTTTACCCCCTGGTGCTGCTCGTGTGGTGGTCTGCTACACTTCAAAAGATCAGTTTGATAATGTTTTTATTTAATATTTTGTATTTTTAGGGGATTTTATGGTATTAAATTATATTTATGGAATAGTTATGATCCATGTATTACCTCTCAATTGTCACGATCACCTGTGAGAGTGCCCTTCAGCCTCTAGAGGGCACTCCTTCCCGGACTCTCTGTTTCACCCATTTCATGAACTACATTTCCCATACATACTCCTCGGACTAATCACCATTCGTCATTGCACTCAGCTGTTTGTTATTTTGTCATTAGTGTCTGTGTATTTAATCTGAGTTGTTTCTGTCTGTTCTTGTGGTTCATTGTTGAATGTCACCCTGGAGTCTGTTCCCTGGTTTTCATGTTTCCCAGTTTTGGTTTGTAGTTTCTTGTTTCTTGTTTTATGTTTGGACTGATTCTGACCCCTGCCTGTACTCTGGATTACGCCTTATGGAATTGCCCTCAATAAACACCCTTTGCTGCACTTGGATCTTCCTTTTGCCTTTCTGTTCCGTGACATCAATCACTTTTTGAGCATAGACCTGTAAAATTAAATATCCAACTAAAACTGTCGTAAATCTTGAAGGTTGATATCTCAAAAAATGAGCTTTCAGTAAGATTTTGTTTGGACGCAATACCAAACATTTCCATTTGATGAAATTCACTTACATTCATTTCCAATGCAGACATTTTTGACTGTGAACAGTACAAGTTTGACTTTTTTCAGGACTATTTGACCTTTTCAAATCATATCCGTGATTTTTTTGTGTGTTCACATAGCACGCGCCAAAACCTTTGCCAAGTTTCGCACCATTCCAAGTAAAAAATTCTTTAAAAAAGTGACATTTTTCAGTCAAAAATGACCGAACAGCATCAGAGGGTTAAACTAATTTGTACTTTTTAAAGATATAACCAGGTAAATATCAGGATGTAATGTAAATGTATCGATTACAGGAACATCCAAGTGATCGTCAGGGGTATTTTAGCACTTAAATTGCATTATAAAATTAATTTCTTTGTATTGTAGTCTGTTCTCTACTTTAAATGCGTTCACTGAGCTTCTGGTATTCAATCAGAGTTCATCCTCACTTTTAGAGCGCTTGACACTTTATTTATCCTTTGACTGCTGGTCCTCAGTGGACAGAGCCTCTTCCACATCACTGCTCATTCCTCCTCTTCCTCTCTCTCCATCCCTCCATCATCCCCTACAGGAGCCGTGCTCATCTGATGAAAAATAAATGCGTAGCTGGAAGATTGAGATCCTTTCATAGGGAAAAACAGTTACACAACTTCAGTGCTTATAGTGTAGAGAAAAACTTAATTTTCTGGATATAAATTGTTTAGATTTGTTTCATATTTTGTTCTTTTAAGTAACCTTTAAAACTCATGCAGTACTAAGTGTGCCTGTATGTTTGCACGCATATTGTGTGTGTGATTGTGATCTAGTTAAGTTTCATTCCCTCCACACCTCAGTTTCACATGGCCCTATTATGACTGAAGCTCATTTCTGCTGGAGGCAGTTAGGCTAAAGACAGCAGCAATTCAAAATCACTATGTGAAAGAGGAACAGTGGTAATGACAGCTCCTGCTGTGAAAACTCATAGTCATGTTGCAAAACTGTTCTAAAAGAATAGCAATTAGACTTAGAAAAAAAACAACAACAGCATGACTGGTCAGGATATGTTTTGTTTTGTTTGACTTCTTAACTATAGCAAATAAAATCCCGAAATCAACCAGCTTCATCAGCTTAGACCAGTATGGAATTTCACAACTGGTTTACAGCAGGCTCCATATCCTTGTTTAAAGTATTAGTTCACTTTCAAATGAAAATTACCCCAAGCTTTACTCACCCTCAATCCATCCTAGGTGTAAACGACTTTCTTCTTTCTGATGAACACAATCTGAGTTATAATAAAAAATATCCTGACGCATCCAAGCTTTATAATGGCAGTGAACGGGTCCAACGGGTTGCTTCGCTTTAGAAGGACTTTATTAACCCCTCAGAGCTGTTTTGCATTCGTTTATGATGGATGGATGCACTTTCTTCAGCTTCATACTCGTTGGTCCTGTTCACTGCCATTATAAAGCTTGGATGCGTCAGGATATTTATTAATATAACTCCGATTGTGTTCATCAGAAAGAATAAAGTCATATACACCTAGGATGGCTTGAGGGTGAGTAAATCTGGGGTAATTTTCATTTTGGAGTGAACTAATCCTTTAAGTTACTAATCTGAATTTGACATGCAAACTAATGCTACTTTTAGCTTTCATTACTTTAGACTGTTTTGTTTTTAAGTTGAATTTGTGGAGACACAAGTAGAGGGACTGCACTTAACCAAAGACTTTGCACTCATATTACTTGAATGGGAGAAAGAGCATTTATTGGATAGTTTATGTTATTTAAATGTCAGTGTGTAAACATTTTTGAGATTCAGGAATTAGGATTTCCCCATTCAAGATAGTTGAACTTGGATGCCTGAAATAGCTGCCCTGAGGTGTTGCAAATTTGGCCTTCATGTGGACAGACTTTCCTCGAAAGGGAACTTAACTCTGTAGTACTCTTGATTTCATAGCATTTAAATGTGAACCCAGCGGATTGCAAAATATTAGCGGTTTCACATGCAGCACAGCCTGTGGCAGCCAATGTCCAACCACATTATTTGTCTGATCAGATCTAAACAAACATTAATGGATTTTCCCCCAGCACATGGAATATTTCAAACCTCTTATTTTTCCTAGTAATGTAAATACCAGTTGGTTACAATGTTGACAGAGTTTGTCTTTATAAACAATTTATGCAATATACTGTATTTAACAGCACCATCTTTTATCAAAATATAACCACTAGAGGGCCTTACATTCACATTATACTGTACTGTATGCAGAACCTGATTTCACCAAGTACAACATGTACCACATCTTTGTTGATCCTGGAACAACATTCCAATCAACCAATTATATTTTACAGTTTATGACAAGTTTAGGCTCACAACCAGGGTTAGGTGCCTCTACATCCGTGTTACTCATCTATTATTTTGCGCTAATTTTAGGGATCAGTTATGGGTAAGGTTAGGTTTAGGGGTAGGGATATGGTTAGGATTAAATTTTCAGACAGGAATGTTGTTCCAGGATCAACAAAATATGTTGACCCAGAAACGTGTCTAACTCGGCAAAATCGGGAAGTGTGTACTGTATCCTGAGTTCAATGCAATTGTATCAGAACAAACTTAAATATTTCATTAGGATAAGACCTTTAAAAATACAAATACTCTAAATTTGCTACATCTAAAAGGTTTTCTTGACTTATAATGTAAGTATATTCACAAACAGGTCTTTAGTATTTGAACGTGCGCAAACAGTGCCTTGCGTTGGCCTGAGCTTCTGAAGGCATTTCAACAGCTGTGTATGATTAGATTCAAACTCTTTGTGTGTCATCATAGTACCATTAAGTGGAGTGGCGTGTTAATCAGGACACGCATTGTGCACTTCCCGACAGAAGGATGTGCAGTGTAGCGTCCCAACCTCTCTGGTACAGACAGCTGATGTAAATTAACAGCATTTCAATTAGAAGCTATTGTGTTTGCTGCAGTACTGTGTTGGTGGATATAGTGCCGCATATCATTTTTCTTTCTTATTTTACCTCTTGATTTGCTTTCCTCTGTTTTTATGCTTTTTTATCCTTATCTCTCAATCTTTGTCCATTTATATTTTCTACTTCTCACAGTTGAGATGACTGCAACCACGTCAAGTTCACTTTCTTACCCTTAGAAAAGATGCAAACTCATTTTTGACAGAAGTCAACGGATGCATCTGATTTTGAAATGTTTCTTGCCTCCTGGGTACAGATCAAAGCAGGACAGTGTACATCAGAGCAGTGGGGGACAGACACGGTGCAACAGAGACGGAAAGAGCAGATAAAAAGACAGAGGTAAAGACCAGAGAAAAGGTCAGGAGAAGAGTGAGTGAACAGATGGAGGTGTGGTGAAACAGCACGTACCAAATGGGTTGTGCGTTTCAAAAAGCCTACATTATTAAAGATCCAATGAAGTGCCTTGAAATGCATAGCATTATTCATTGTGTTGACGTAATTTCCACTAAAACAGGGCGGGACATATCGAGCAGCTCCTCTCTTTTTTTAAAATAGCCAATAGCATTTCATTTATATCACAGCTTGGCCAGAGCTGTTAAACTTGGTAAAGCCGCAGTTTCCTCCTAAACTCTAACAGTTTTTCTCCTAATCTCTTCCATATCGCTTTCAAATACAGCATTCTGTGCAGAATTCAAATAAGTCCGATATGTTTTGTGGTCTGTGCCGACTCGTGCATATAATCCGCTCTGTGCTGTCGTATCTCTGGACCAGAGCAGACTGTGCGCTGATCACGTGTCACTAACATGAAACCAGACTTCATTCACCCCATATTTACACTGTCTGAATTGTTCCCTATCCCCTATATAGTGCACTATGTGCCATTCACCCTTTACCATGTAGAAAATACAACCCGAATTCCTGAAATGTTGGGACGTTTTTTAAATTTGATTAAAATAAAAAACTAAAAGACTTTCAATCACATGAGCCAATATTTTATTCACAATAGATTAGAACATAGATAACATAACAAATGTTTAAATTGAGAAATTTTACAATTTTATGCAAAAAAATAGCTCATTTCAAATTTGATGCCTGCTCAAAATATTTGGGACGGGGGCATGTTTACCGTGGTGTAGCATTTCCTCTTCTTTTTAAAACAGTGTGAAGACATCTGGGCATTGAGGTTATGAGTTTCTGGAGTTTTGGTGCTGGAATTTGGTCCCATTCTTGCCTGATATAGGTTTCCAGCTACTGAAGAGTTTGTGGTCGTCTTTCGTTTAATGTGCCAAATGTTCTCTATAGGTGAAAGATCTGGACTGCAGGCCAATTCAGCAGCCGGACTCTTTTACGATAAAGCCATGCTGTTGTAATAGCTGCAGTAGCCTATGTGGTTTTGCATTGTCCTGCTGAAATACACAAGGCCTTGCCTGAAATAGACATCATCTGGAGGGGAGCATTTGTTGAGGACACGGCGTTCGTGATTTCCAACAAGAATGTCAAATTTGGACTCGTCTGACCATAGAACACTTTTTCACTTGAAACACATGAAATTAAGCCTTGGCCCACAGGACACGACAGCGCTTCTGGACCATGTTCACATATGGCTTCCTTTTTGCATGATAGAGCTTTAGTTGGCATCTGCAGATGGCACAGCGGATAGGGGTTCTGGAAGTATTCCTGGGCCCATTTAGAAATGTCATTGACACAATCATGCCGATGAGTGATGCAGTGTCGTCTGAGAGCATCCAATAAAGGTCTTCAGCCTTGTCCCTTACGCACAGAGATTTCTCCAGTTTCTCTGAATCTTTTGATGATGTTATGCACTGTAGATGATAGGATTTGCAAAGCCTTCGCAATTTGACATTGAGGAACATTGTTTTTAAAGTATTCCACAATCTTTTTACACACTTTTTCATACAAAAACAAATTTGGGTCAAATATGGACAAACCCAACCGTTGGGTTAAAAAATGCATTTAAAAATTTAACCCAATGGTTGGGTTTGTCCATTTTTGACCCAAACTTGGGTTGAAACAACCCAGCATTTTTTAGAGTGTAGCTCTGCCCATCTTTACTTCTAAGGACTCGCTAAGACATCCCTTTTATAGCTAATCATGTTACAGACCTGACATCAATTAACTTAATTAGTTGCTAAATGTTCTCCCAGCTGAATCTTTTCAAAATGTCTTGCTTTTTCAGCCATTTGTTGCCCCCGTGCCAACTTTTCTGAGACCTGTAGCAGGCATCAAATTTGAAATTAGCTCATTTAGTGGATAAAAGTGTAAAATTTCTCCGTTCAAACATTTGTTATGTTATCTATGTTCTGTTGTGAATAAAATATTGCCTCAATTGATTTTAAAGTCTTTTAGTTTTCATTTTATTCAAAAAAGTCCCAACATTTCCGGAATTCGGATTGTAAATGTGTGAACAAGTGACCGATAGCTGCTCAAGCCATCCTAGGTGTATATGACTTTCTTCTTTCTGATGAACACAGTCATATTAATAAATATCCTGATGCATCCAAGCTTTATAATGGCAGTGAACAGAACTAACGAGTATGAAGCTCAAGAAGTGCATCCATCCAAAGCAAAATGTACTCCACACAGCACCGGGGGGTTAATAAAGTCCTTCTGAAGTGAAGCGATGAAACATTTGGTGTGGCCCTTAATATCATCAAAATAATTATATTTCTTATGATGTCCATTTTTAATGGTCATGAAGGGACAAAGGGATGTATTAAGCATCATGTGATGTGATATATGAAATATCAAACTTCATCTGGTCTCTGGGAACACAAGCTGCCTGTTGCTATCAAGCTGATAAATTGAATGTGTTTTGGTCCACAGTGTCATAATAGAGGGCACGTGCTCAGAAAACACTTCAAAAGCAACACAGAGAGAGACTTCTAGATCAGCCTTATACCTTTAGCCTTTGTGCTTGTGCTAGAGCAGTATGTTCTAGGGATTTAATGAAAAGAAGCAATGAAAAGGAGGGGGCTGTGCATGAACTACACTGAGAAGCCAGTGCCAGACAGTGTGGCATCCCTGCTGAGAAGAGAAGGGCAGACAGAAACCTGTAGACCTCAGATATTTACCCACTGAAATCTCAGCTGCTGTTGTCACGTTTTAGGATAAAGTGCTCTTGTACTCTGTCTGTGTGAGGAGTTTGTGTAGATAATCCGATAAGAGAGATGTGTGATGCAGAATTAATGAAGAAATATCTTTTAATTTACACCAGGAATGAATGAAAACTAAGGTTGTTTATGCAACAACGATGTGCTAAAAAACAGAAACGTTTTTCCTTTGCGTTTTTCACGTACAGACGACAGCATGGTCAAAACTATCCCTGTTCACACTGACCCGCCAAAACGATTAAAGTCCCCCTTTGGCTAAAATCAAGTTTTCAGTGTTGTTTATATGTCTATATGGTGTTTTTAATATGCTTAATGTGCCGACTGGCTTTAGCACATCACTAACAATTACCTCTCTGAAGCAAGGGAGTCTCGAGAAGCCAGGTTATCCCGAGTATATTTTTCTGTTGATATGAAAAATCGAGTAGCAATATTGCAGCAACATAGCGGGTATACGATGTATATTACGATGTTATGATGAACTTTCTCCACTGACATCTAAGTTGTTCACAGTGCTAAGGATAATGATTTTCAGAAGGCAGCTGTCTGATTAACAGATGGCAAACGGGAACATGGTTTGTGTAACATAAGCAACACATTATCAGCTGTTTGATAACATAGTCAAGCAAAAGGCTAATCATATTAATTAAAGGGATAGTTCACCCAAAAAATAAAATTTGATGTTTATCTGCTCACCCCCAGGGCATCCAAGATGTAGGTGACTTTGTTTCTTCAGTAGAACACAAATGATGATTTTTAACTTTAACCGTTGCCGTCTGTCAGTCAAATAAGTGAATGATAACACAATTTATAAGAGTCAAAAAAACATGCACAGACAAATCCAAATGAAACCCTGTGGCTCGTGACTACACATTGATGTCCTAAGACACGAAACAATTGGTTTGTGCGAGAAAACGAACATTATTTATATCATTTATATATCATGACAGCGTATATGTCTAGCACTCATTGAAGTATAAGCGCGAGACATCACTGCTGTTGTCAGAGCACGATCAGACCTCACTAAGTGAGTTCTGAACGCAGACATAGTGGTGTTTTAGAGGTAAAAAATTATATAAATACTGTTCGTTTTCTCACACAAACCAATCGTTTCATGTCTTAGGACATCAATGTGTCGTCACAAGCCGTAGGGTTTGATTTGGATTTGTCTATGCATGTTTTTTGACTCTTATAAATTGTTGTAACCATTCACTCGCATTATTTGACTGACAGACGGCAGCGGTTGGAGTTAAAAATCATCATTTGTGTTCTACTGAAGAAACAAAGTCACCTACATCTTGGATGCCCTGGGGGTAAGCAAATAAACATCAAATTTTCATTTTTGGGTGAACTATCCCTTTAAATTTATGTGTCAGATGATGTAAAAAATGATACCAAGTTGACCGAGTGGATCTCTGAGCACGCTCGAGTGAGTGTAGGTGGGGCTAATAAGCATATTCATAGATCCGCAGATACTAAATGAAGCAATGGTGTAGAGTTGCATTCAAGCTATTTTAAGGCATGAAGAAATGTTTTTCACAGGAAAAAAAACATTTAAATATGTCATTTTGGTGATCAAAGAGGAGTTTTTTAGTCAATAAAATTATTGACTACCGGGGGGCTTTAAAAACGCTGTATTATTCATGTCAGGCCAGTAGTTGCCGATGTCACTTTTTAAAGAAAAGCTAAGCACCTACAGCAGTGGTCTCAAACTCAATTCCTGGAGGGCTACAGTACTAAAAAGTTTTGCTCAAACCCTAATCAAACACACCTGATCCAGCTAATCAAGGTCTTCAGGATTACTAGAAAACTGTGCAGAGCTGTGGCCCTCCAGGAATTGAGTTTGAGACCACTGGCCTATAGACTGAACACAAAATACACATGCACATGATGTCACCATTTTCACAAATTCGCAATTTTGTAATTTACAGTACATGAAGATGATAATGGTATCATTTTCAAAATGTTTGCCTTTTAAGGCCCCCAAAATGCCATTGTCATGTAAATGAATGGGCAAAACACATACAAAGTTTTCCGTTTTTAGTTGAAAATGGTGTCATTTAAATGGCCCCTCAACATGACCGTGACAGTCTGCAGGGTCTAATCTGTATTTGCATGTGTGTATCAGACATGAAGGCAGCAGGGGGCCAGTTCTCCCAACACGTGTGCGCCCGGCAGATCAGTGGCCTTGAATACTAAGCATGCAGCTCTGGTTGTGTATCTTCCTGTGAATTAGCTGTCAGTTATCATGGAACATCTTATGTATTTTCAATTGTGGTAACAACTACAAAAATATTACAAAATAATTCACTTTTAAAGTCCCCCTGTAGTCAATATTTTTAAAACTCTTCTTTGATCACCAAAGTGATGTATTTAAACATTGCAAAAAAATTGCCTTAAAATAGCCCAAATGTAACTCTACACCCTTGCTATGAATATGCTAATTAGCCCCGCCTCCACTCACTCAAGTGAGCTCAGAGATCCACTCGGTCAACTTACTTGCACAATGGTATCGCTTTTTACAAAGTCAGACACATGGCAGTAATATGATTAACCTTTTGCTTGACTACATTATCAAACAGCTGTTAATAATGTGTTGCTAATGTTACAAACCTTGTTCCCATTCGCAAGTCAGACAGCTGCCTTCTGAAAATCAGTATCATTAGTGGAGAAAGGTATATTCATCATAACATCGTAATATACATCATACACCTGCTATATTGTTAAATCTACCCAATTTTTCATATCAACAGAAAAATATACTGGGATATATTCTCTTGATACTCCCCTGCTTCAGAGCGATCTAGTTAATGATATTTTCTAAAACCCACTGGCATGATTGGTTACAAGCTAGTTTGTGATGCCACAAACACCTGCGATTTCAAACCAAGGGTTTGAGACTCTCTTTTTTTCACTACAGTTTTGAAGAGAAAATACTCAGCAATGGTGTTAACTTATGAATTTGCACATGGTTTCTCTTAAAGCATATTCAAAACACCACATAGACATATAAACAACATTCAAAATTTGATTTTCACCACAGGGGGTCTTTATTTGTAAACCTTTGAAATATGTAGGTTAATCTTTATCTGATGCATTTGTGAATGTGCATAATTTCTAATCTGTATCTGGCACTTTGTGCAAATGTGGTATACCTTGATATTCAATAAATTTTATTAAAATATTTTGTTATTCGATGCCCAAAAGCATGATTTAAAAGCATATTTAGCTGTGTCCATCATTTTGCTCACAACCCTATTAGTGCATGATAAATATTCCTTGAAATTAAAAATAACTCAGTCACCATCATTATCATCTATTCAAAAGGGGAACATTTAGGAATAATTTTGTAAAGTAATGTAAACATGGACTATATAACAAATTACAGTGAATTATAAGCAGCCATTCTTGTTTTATAAGGAAAATTTACAAAAGAAAACACTGTATAATGCTGCCTGTTGTTAGTGTTTTTAGGTCATTGTTTTATGAGTGACAAAGTCACTTTGTTTGTTGGAAATCTTGTGAGGAATGACCTTTTTTAGTGCATTTTAAATGTAAAATTAACTATGCCAAGCTGAAAGTTGGTTAAAGGAATAGTTCACTTTTAAATAAACTTTTCCTGATAATTTACTCACCCCCATGTCATCCAAGATGTCCATGTCTTTCTTTCTTCAGTGGAAAAGAAATTAAAGTTTTTGATGAAAACATTCCAGGATTTTTCTCCTTATAGTGGACTTGAATGGGCACCAAACGATTGAAGGTCAAAATTAGTTTCACTGCAGCTTCAAATTGTTCTACATGATCCCAGATGAGTGAAACCATCGCTCATTTTCTAAAAAAAATTGAAAATTATATAAGTTTTAACCTTAAATGCTCATCTGGAATTAGCTCTCTTCTTCTTCTTCTTCTTCTTCTTCTTCTTCTTCTTCTCTATTAGAATTCCAGCAGTGTAGACGCTGCTAAGCATATTACTGCCCTCCTCAGGTCAAAGTTTTAACTAATTTTAAATGCAATATGCTAGTTCAATAGTATATAACAATTAGTTCAAACTTTGACCTGTGGAGGGCAGTAATACACTTAGCAGTGTCTACACTGCCGGAATTCAAATAGAAGAGAAGAAGAAGAGAGCTAGTTCAAGATGAGCATTTAAGGTTAAAACTTATATAATTTTCAATTTTTTTCAGAAAATGAGCGATAGTTTCACTAGATAAGACCCTTATTTCTCATCTGGGATCATGTAGAACAATTTGAAGCTGCAGTAAAACTAATTTTGACCTTCAATCGTTTGGTGCCCATTGAAGTCCACTATAAGGAGAAAAATCCTGGAATGTTTTCATCAAAAACTTTAATTTCTTTTCGACTGAAGAAAGAAAGACATGGACATCTTGGATGACATGGGGGTGAGTAAATTATCAGGAAAAGTTTATTTAAAAGTGGACTAATCCTTTAAGAGAACTGTGCAGAGTTTTGAAAAGTGACCAAAGTATTGAGAAATGTGTCCTAGTTATTGTAATAAATAAATAACTGTAAGAACATGCAAAACCAATCCACTTTCTAGAGTCCAAAAAAAAAAAAAAACAGTTTGCCCAATCTAAACTCAAACAGCATTCACTGAAATGTATTTATTGCTAGAAAATAACAAGCAAAAACACAAATCAATGTTTTAAACTGCATTTAAACATTAGGGGTGCAAAATGGCAAACCTTAAAAAAGCTCATAGGAACATTTAGTGGTTGACGATCAACATTTTTAAGGTTAAGTGTCTTTTTTAACCTGACCATTTGTTGACAAAGAAGAAAAAGCATAGCTGCTTAATGTATACAGCAGGGTTCCTCAAATCCTTTTCTTGGAGGATCACTGCCCTGCAGATTTTAGTTCCAGTTCTAATCAAACACACCTGAACAAGCTAGTCAAGGTCTTCAGAGTTACTAGAAAATTGCAGGTAATTGAGTTCGTTCATGGTTTGAGCTATACACTGCAGGACAGTGGCTGGATTTGAGGAACCAGCAATGTAACTGCATTCAGAAATACATCCTGATGACATCTAAACCTTAAAATTGCTACATTTTATCGTTTGCTCACGTGAAAATATCATCTCCTCTCTCACCCAACATCCTTCTTCTCACACATTCCCACCTCAGCGTCTGTCACCCACCTCAACACAGTGTGTTACTCCTGTGAAAACCGCTCTGTAACACTTTAGCACTGTCTGGTGGCTTACATGAAACAACTGAAATCTCCTGTTTTTTCCAAATATCACCCTCAGTATGATTCAGTATCATTTCACCACACCACAGCCGATATGCTCAAATCATCCAGCGCGCATCAAGAGCCATTTGTATTTCATGACTGTTTTTGGAATGAGCTTATTTGCTCATCATATTGCACACTACATATTGTTACACTTGTTGTATTGAAAAATCTGTCTGGCAGCCATTTGTCTGTGACACACAGTTCTCGATGAGTCTGAATGCCTCATCATAGAGCGATTTCCTTCAACTATAGCAAATCCCCTGAAGCATTTAATGCTCTTTATGTTGCGGAAACGTTTTGCTCACACGCACATGCTCTCTTGTTGCTCACAATCATAACAAGCAGGAGCGGATTTGCACAGCAGGTGAAATTAAACGATGAAAATGGCCTCGTAATTGCAGTGAGTATAAACATAGCCTTAAAAAAATCCATCTGCAGAGTCTAAAACAACACAGCATCAAAATATAATAGTAACATACATCAATTATACAATTTATAATAAAGATTCCTTAAGTTAGAATTCTTATCTGGAACGATATGAATGTAATTTTAAGGAATATCAGTTAATCTTTGGTATTTTGTTCAGGATTTTGTGTCTTTTGTGATGTTGAGAAAGGTTAACTCAACATTAAAGAGATTGAGTCTTGTCACAGATAAAAATGTGCCTACAGGGGAGTAACAAAATCCACACACGCACACACACCATGTAATCGCTGGATCAAATGGAGGAAAAGAGCTGGAATAGCAATAATTCCATACTGTGAGCTTTCAAGATACATGGTGACAAAAAGAAGAAAAAAAAAGATGCAAGAAAAAAATACAACAGCATATCTAAGTAAACATATATGTGGTGCGAAAAAGAGAGGTAAATAGTGGAAATGTGTTTAAAAAAATATATAGCAGAGGTTAAGCAATCAAAGCTCTTTAATTGAGAATAAGGTGTCAAAGTGAAATGCCATTTGAGAGGGCGGGTGAGAAAGAGAGAAAAAGAGAGAGAGAGGGAGAGAGAGAGGGGGGAGAATGAGAGTTATTTACGGTGAAGGATGCACACATACAGTCTGTGCTGGTGAGGACGGCACCTCATCTTTGGAGATTGTGACGATGCAGATTCAGCTGTAGCTGGTGTCAGTGTGGTGTGACAGGAGACTGAGGACTAGGACTGAACCTGAGGTTTAGCCATGTCTGAGTTCAGGTCCAGAGTGCGCTGTCGGAGAGCAGGTGTCCGTGCTGCCGCTGCTCTTATCGGACTCCTCCACCGCTCCCGCAAACGGTGTGAGAGACAGAGACTGACGGAGATGGACAACCAGTGGTGGGTGAACGTCATTTTAGGTTGTATATGTCTGTAGCCTATGTAGTGAAGAGGGACCAGTGTGTGTGTGTGTGTTGGTGTGTGTGTGTAAGAGAGAGAAAGAGAGAGGTCAGAATGTTCATTATTTAAGTTTGTAGTCAAATCACAGATCAGTTTTTGGATTCTGTAACACAAAGTTTGGAAACTGCGGGAGAATGTTTAACTTGAGCTTAATTAATTCTAGGCCTACATGTCCTGCACACGTTATGTTTTGAATACCTTTATGATTTTATCAATAATATAATTCATAGAAATAATCTTTAATGATGATTAATGTATGCAAATTGTTCAGTGTTGTACAGAAGTCATATTTTGTATCAGTATGTACTGTAAATGATTCAGTCAATTTGACATTTTAAAATGTTGAATTGTAAAATATATTTCAACATCATTTGTAACCTCTTGATTTTAGGATCAAAATTGATTTCCCAGCAAATGATTTATGAATATTTTGAGAGGAAATAGTTTGCCCTTCTGTGATGGAGAGATACAGACTGTCAGACAGACATAGATAGATAGATAGATAGATAGATAGATAGATAGATAGATAGATAGATAGATAGATAGATAGATAGATAGATAGATAGATAGATAGATAGATAGATAGATAGATAGATAGATAGATAGATAGATAGATAGATAGATAGATAGATTGATTGATTGATTGATTGATTGATTGATTGATTGATTGATTGATTGATTGATTGAACCAATGAACTTCTGAGTTGTCCAGGAAAGGCGTTTTCATGTTGACTAAAATGACAGACAATAAGCTGTTCACATCCTTCCAGAGGTGTGAAGATAATGTGTTGTTTATTTCATTTGGTGCCAATTATTCAGTATATTTCCTTGTGATTTTTGGTCCAAACATGAGCTGAACTATCAGAAGTTTTTAGTGTGTATGTACATCCATACTGGATTCATTTGGCTAGTTTTGTGAGCGTTGAGTAGGCTATGTGAGAGAAATACCTTGTCAAGCATGTAATGAACGATATGTCACTTACTGCCTAATATGAATATATTGATGGATTTATGGGATCTATTTACAGAGAGCTTATGAAGGATTGGGTGGGTATTTTTAGAGCCTTGTTCATTTCTTTCTCCAACCTCCCCTTTTTTTTCTGCTTCTCTATTCGTACCTCACTTATGAAGAGGAAGGTGGAAAGCAAAGGAATATTAATCTTGAGCAGGAGCCTGTAGATCCTCCACCTGTCAGCCCCCTATCAAGAGAGCTCATTTAAAGAACAGATTGCCCATCTTTGGCCCATTTTTTATTGATGATCTTGAAATCATATGAGGGTCAAATAGGAAAGCTGCATTCCCGAAGACTGGGGCAATAGAAAGGCTTTCGGTGAGGATCTTTTCTGTGTAAAGATGACACCGCAGACCACCCTACAAAATTCAATTCAAAATTCAGTGCACTCTGTATTATTTGTTTTGTTAGCCAATATGGCTATTATACTGACATTTATGTATGTATTCAGCATCATGTAAAGGCAATCACGATTAAATTATTAAAAAATAAATGATAATAACAAAATGAGGAAAAAAAGAATGAATGCACCTTTACGATTAGTAGATATCTTATGTGTATTTTCATACATTAGTGACTGTATATTTGACATTTTAATGTCATGTGGAATGACGGTGATGATGTCACTGTGTTGCAGGAAGCAGGAGATGCTGACTATCTCCAATGTGCCCCTGTCAGACTGCCCTCCCTCGCCCCCCAGAACCGCCCCTCCCACCATGAAGGTAAGCAGCACGTCTGCTCTCAGGGCCTGTTATGAATCAGCACTAAAAGGGAATTTGTTCAGAGACCTTACAGCTGCTAAAAGGCACGGAGTCAAGCCTCCAGATAACATTTCATAAATTGTTTATTATAAAGAAGCAATTATTGACTCATTTGGTTCATGCAGATAAAACTGTCTATTCTCCCTCTCTCCTGGAGACAAGACTCCAGCATAAACCTGTATGCCCTGCTTACTCTGTAGACCATGACTTCAGACGTCATCCCCTAGGTTGTCTATATGTTCCTCAAAGGTGGAAGAAAGAAAAATTCTATCACATTTTTTGAGAATAGAGAAGTTTTTTAAAAAGGCACTGAATGTACACTAGTTGCATGTATATTGAGAATAATTTTTGTTGTGTTCTGATATAAACATAAATTAAAAAACAAAGCCAGTATTAGTCCATAATTCAATTAGGGCATTTAAAGGGTTAGTTCACCCAAAAATGAAAATTCTGTCATTAATTACTCACCCTCATGCTGTTCCACACCCGTTAGACCTTCGTTCGTCTTTGGAACATAAATTAAGATATTTTTGATTAAATCCGATGGCTCTGTGAGGCCTGCATAGCCAGCAATGACATTTCCTCTTTCAAGATGCATTAATGTACTAAAAACATATTTAAATCAGTTCATGTGAGTACAGTGGTTCAATATTAATATGTATATTTTTGGTGTGCCAAAAAATGACTTGTAATGTGATGGCCGATTTCAAAACACTGCTTCATTAAGCTTTGGAGCGTTATGAATCTTTTGTGTCGAATCATGATTCAGATCATGTGTCAAACCGCCAAACTGCTGAAATCACGTGACTTTGGCGCTCCGAACCGCTGATTCGACACAAAAGATTCATAACGCTCCGAAGCTTCATGAAGCAGTGTTTTGAAATCAACCATCACTATATAAGTCGTTATTTTTTTTTTTTTTTTGGTGCACCAAAAGTATTCTCGTTGCTCTATAATATTAATATTGAACCACTGTACTCACATGAACTGATTTAAATATGTTTTTAGTACATTAATGTATCTTGAGATTTCAACAAAAATATCTTAATTTGCGTTACGAAGATTAACGAAGGTCTTACGGGTGTGGAACAGCATGAGGGCGAGTAATAAATGACAGAATTTTCATTTTTGGGTGAACTAACCCTTTAAGTAGCTTTTAAAAACATACCCTAGAAAAAAATATTACTGGTGTGCATCTTGAGAAAAAACAATGGCTCTGACAAATTACTTTCAGTTAAAAAAGCACAAAGATGCATTTTAGTCTGGGACTAGCTTAAGCCTTGTCTGTGAAACCAGGGATATATGTTCCAACTTGCCACACAAAAACAACTAGACTATTACCTACTGTATATATAACATTAAGGGTACCAATACAGAACCCTGAGGAAGCTCAACACTTTCTTTTTTAATTTTTTAGATTAGATTAAATTTTAGATTAAATTTGATTTTTTATATGTGTATGTTTAAAACAGTTTGTCAGATTATCTTGGGTTGGTCAGACAAGATCCTCATAAAGCAGGTGTAAGAATATAACAGATTGTCAAATTAAATTGTGTTTCTATGGTGAGGTCTTCAGACATACTGTAACTAAAATAGGAGATTTTAATATTTAGTACTCTGAACTGACAGTAAGCGGAGCTTTCTGTATTAATACATGAGGGATTACGAGACTTCACAACCACAGCATGTCATTCACACTGACTGTAGTATTATTGTATTGCATGCTGGACTTGTTTTTGACCTGTAATATGGAGTGAAATACTTAGCCTAAAGATTGACCTCTGTTTTTTTTCAACAGTCTACTCAATTTTTTGATGTGCTGGAAAAGATGGAAGTAAGTGAAATCCTTTTGATAGTATAATTTATATAAAGATTTCCGGATTTTCCTATTAAAGTAGATAGGGCTTGGCTTGGATGTCCAAAATAGCCACTGAGAGAACAGACTTTCCTCAAATGAGACTTTGATGCGTTCTGTGCCTCTCATACTCAACACTCCTCCACTGTCAGTTGCTAACACTGCAACCTTTTGACCCTGACCTCTTAGCAGGTTTCTGAGGTGGAGGAAATGAGGCCACAAAGAGTAAAGGTCAGAGGGTGTGAAAAATCTACAAGATTACACCTCAGCTCAGTGCTTGTCTGTGTTTCGGAACTGTTGTATTTTCAATGCATGAGGTTGCCATTCTTCTTCCATGTATGTAACATTATATATGTACAGTGGGCTGCAAAAGTCTGGAAAATATTTAGGATTTTGAAAAACAGAATGAAAGAAAGCAAAGAAACAGAATGAAAAAAAAAATGTTGCAGATTCTGTGTTATTTCTAAGTCACTAATCAAATTTTCAAACAATTATTATGCTTATAATTTATAATAAAGTAGAAAATGCAAAATATAAGCATTTTTTACAGACATTTGGAGGCCATTTTATACATATAATTTAAAAGCAAATGCTGGATTTAGCATTTTTTTTAAATGGCTTCCGGCAAAATAACAACAAAAGCAACCACTGAAGAAATAATCCTACCCTCAGATGCATGTGTTCATTCAGTTTGTCCAGACAGCCACATAAAATGTTTGTTGTAAGCATGACTGTGAAGCATTGTGTGGACTGCATGTAATTTCTCATATAATGGGGCTGCATGAGCAAAACAAATGCCTCATAACACACTTCCTGTCATGACACAAACGTCTTTCCAAAGCACTGTGAAGATCTCCATTACAGCATTATCTTATATTTACATATATATATATATTTTTTACCTCTCCAGGATGATTATATTCCATACCCACGGATAGAGGAGGTACAGCAATTTAAGTCATCTGTTACTAATAAATGTTTCTTACAGCACTTTGTGTGTTTCAGACGTCAGTCTCTTTCATTTGATTTCTCTTTCAAAGGTGTTACAGAAGGGTGAGCCATACCCTCAGGTCATCCTGCCTCAGTTCGGCGGATACTGGATTGAAGATCCTGACGCCCCTGCCGCCATTCCGAACTGGATGAATGGATTTTATGATGATGAAGACGGAGAAGGAAGGAATTTAGGAGAGTTTGGCTACACACTGGAGAGTAACTTCGCCATTCGTGCGTACCGCAAGCACTTTATTGGCAGGGTGAGAACTCGCATTAATATAGTGGTGTTATACTTAAATGGACCATCAGGCAAAGGCTTTTTTGCAAATATTTGTGTAAGATCTTTTTAAATGGATCATTCAATGTCAGAGCTGTGATAATCAGCAGTCGGTGTAATTTAACGCAGTGTCCTTTATGTTGGTTCACAATTAAACTGCTTTCTCTTATCTGCGGGTCTCAGGAACATCTGAACTTCTATTGCACGGCCAGTAACCATGGCAACCTCGTACTGTCCCTCAGACACGAGGAGGTGAAGGAGCAAGAGTACCTGCACATCATTCTCAGGTAATAACAGCCCTTTCAAACCCTCTCTGTGTAATTACATGATTGGCACATTTTGAAACGTTTGATTGCATTTTTCTATCAAATTCTGCCTCGCTTAGGGCACCATCAAAGACAGTTTATGACAGGATCTCTTTGGCTGGCTTGACTGAGCTCCCCAGTGTCCCTCAGTTAGCAAAGGTAATGATTGTGGCCTGCAGTGATGGCTCACAGGGTTTATCCACTTAAAATCGCCCTGACAGTCCCTAAAGTCTTATTGATTAACTTCATTGCTAAATTGTAAGCACGGTTATTTATCAGTATGTCTTTAAAGGGTTAGTTTGATGTGTGCACTGAAAAAAAATCATTCTCTTAAAGGTGCTAAAGAGGATGTTTTGTTTTATACATTTTTGCAATATTACTTGAAACTGTCTTTCCTAACTGATAAAAGACTATTTATTAGGTGCACTGAAAGGAATAATATTAATATACATCATCTGTGCACGAGGTAGGGCCTTAAAAACATCAGCCAATCGTTTACCAATCATCGCGTAAACGATTGGCCCTCTGGCTTGTCGATCACTGCCGTGACGTTCCTTGTGAGAGACTTGTGCGGATTGGCCCTCTGGCTTGTCAATCACTGCCATTGCGTTCCTTGTGAGAGACGAGCACGGCTGCGCGCTCCAGTAACTTTCCACACTCCACAGGCGCCGCATGCAATGTTTTTGTCAGGAGACAGGAGTAACAACTGCAGATTATGAGTTACCTGCGGTGAGTCCGACATAATGAATCCACTAACACGACACAGCGAATGCCGGTGGTAAACACTCGTGTTCCAATACTCGTGCACAAGTTTTGGGAGGTGTTCCTTTGAAATGAGCTGTGAAGGAGGGGGGTTGTTCTTACACATGCGCTCATTTCAAAAACTCACTAACAGTCTTTGGTTTCTCAGTCGACGAAAAGATCCTCTTAAGCACCTTTAATTGTTTTTTTCTGTCTTGTTTTCCAATAAATATAACTACAACTCCAAGTTATCTGTTCTTATTAATTTTGCTCACACCATGGACCCTTTTCACACTGTGATGACGCATTTCCACAGTTATCAACATAGCAAATCTAATCAAGTTTTTAATGTTTTCATTTTAAAAAATACACACACATTTATAACGCTTTACTTTGTGTCATATTACTTTGGCAGTAAATGACAAAAAATGAATTAATGTTGCTGCAAGCACAACAGCTGAGGGAGGGAACAACAAATTTGACATCTTTCTCTCTTCTGACTGCTGTAATCCATCTCTATATTTTTTTCCTCTTTTGTAACTCTATCTCAGATTTTCTCTTTTGCTTTTAGAGTGCATGCAAATACTAATATTGTTTGCTGTCATCTCTCTTTATGACAACTTGTAATTCTGAAAAGGGTCCATTGTTTTGTGAATCTGTCTCTATGAAATTCAGCTTTGAAAAAGAGGCTGTTATTGAAGGATGGAGGAGGTCAAAGTATATTACATTAAAAAAAATATATTGGATATGACAGTAAACCCACAACCCATGTTTGAGTGGAGTTTCTCATTTTGCATGCAAATGTGGCATTTCTTACAGACACATCATCAACAACAACAAAAAAACAGACCATTTATTTTTAAGATTCAGACAGAGGGTGGAAAATATTTCTAAAAAACTACATTTTTGGAGTGGGTTTGTCACAAAAAAATAGTAACATTATAAGTGAAATATCATTACAATATTTATCAAATGTATAATATGACCTCTTTAAAGAATTAAATTTGTGAACCATAAGTCTACTGTTGACTAAGTGGCTGTTTTGTCATTGTTTCCCCCACTATAGCTACTATGTGAAGACATTGTAGGTCTGAGATTTAGTCCTGTGCTATACCCAAAGGTGAGTGCAAGATTAATATTATGTTTTTATTATTAATATTGTAATATAATTAGGGGCCAAGCACAAAGGTGCTTAGGTACCTATACGTTCGTGTTGTTATTATTCTTCCTTCTTCCTCAACTTCTTCCGCGCAGCCCATAGAACCGCTTGAGGGAAAATGATGAAATTTGGCACACAGATAGAGCAGTCTTAATATTAACCACAACAAATTTAAAGTCTCTAACTTAATCCCTCTAGTGCCACCAACTGTCCAAATTTGGACTTACATTTATGCTAATAACTTTTCGAACTGTAAGGGCTAGAAACAAACCCCAAAAAATCTGATTCCTTGGCTCAAGACGATTCGAATGCACCCGAAGACGTAATTTTCCGTCATGAAAATTTTTCCACCATTTTGAATTTTCCTTAAAAAAAGCTACTTTTTCAAACTCATCCTAGGCAGTTTGTCAGATTTTGCTTGGTGTTTTGAACTTTCTATTCTCCAAAGAATCCTGAAAAATATTACGGTTTCCACAAAAATATTAAGCAGCTCTACTGTGTTTTAAACATTGATAAGAAATGTTTCCTGAGCAGCAAATCAGCATATTAGAATGATTTCTAAAGGATCATGTGACACTGAAGACTGCCAAAAATTCAGCTTTGCCATCACAGGAATAAATAATCCTAAAATATTACAATAGAAAACAGTTATTTTTATTTGTAATAATAAATATAAACACAATGTTTCTTTTGGCCAAACATTTAATTTGTCAAACTGTTTTGGCAGATTGTTTAATAAAGCAAATACTAGTGAGATGATTTAAGAGATAAAAACCATGTTTTGCACTGGGGTCTTGGTGAAATTAAATACAGGAGCCCGTCAAAGCTGTATTGATGAAGAGCATATTAATTATCTTTGTTTATTCTTGATTTTTTGCAGGGCTCTCAATTAATAGTGAATTATGATGAACATGAGTTAAACAACACCTTTAAGTTTGGCGTCATCTACCAAAAATTTGGACAGGTGAGAAAATAAATGTTGTTTGTGTGCAGTTCACTGACCATTAAAAATATCAAAAAACGGTCTGTTTCCCAATCAGGCTGAGGTTCTCAAGGACACTAACAGCTTTCTTATCAAGCTGCTTCGATCTGAATCACCAAAGCAATAAATCAATAAGCTGTTGCCGTATGTGAAGTATTTTATCTATTATGTCCTGTTATCTTTCCACTCTGCCTTCGCTTCCTGCTGTTTTCTTCATCGTTTGCCATTCACTGATGTCTTCTGATACTCTCTGCTGCCCGCAGACCTCAGAGGAGGAGTTGTTTGGGAACAATGAGGAGAGTCCAGCCTTCACAGAGTTCCTCCGAGTGCTGGGAGACTGTGTAGAGCTGCAGGACTTTAAAGGGTAAAAAAACATTTAAAAAAAGGCTGAAAAAGTTGTGTGAATATATAAATGGCTTGCATGTGATTTCTCTGCATCACAAATACTTGTGCTTTTAATAGCCTACCTCAGTTTTCATTTTGACATATATTTAGGTTTCGAGGAGGTTTGGATGTGTCTCATGGTCAGACAGGGTCTCAGTCGGTCTACACTGTGTTCAGAGGGCAGGAACTCATGTTTCACATCTCCACCAAACTACCCTATACAGAGGGAGACATGCAGCAGGTGCTTATTATGATTATTATTATGATTGAAATCTAGGGACAATTGGTATGCTGTCCTAGAGATCATTATACTTTTCTTTTTCCTACACATAGGTCCAGAGGAAGCGGCATATTGGGAATGACATTGTGGCTGCAGTTTTTCAAGAGGAGGCCACGCCGTTTGTGCCTGACATGATTGCTTCCAATTTCCTCCATGCCTACATTCTGGTTCAAGTGGAAAACCCTGGAACAGATGACACCACATACAAGGTTTGTCATCTGAATTTCTTGGTAACACTTTACAATAAGGTCCCATAATGCATTAACTATAATTAAGTAACAATGAGCAATTCATTTGTTACAGTATTTATTAAATGTTTAGTTCATCCAAAAATGAAAAAAATGTCATCAACTACTCACCATTTTCATGTCCAGCGTCCACACTGTTTAGAGTGCAAATGCACTCGCTCGTTCGCCCATGGGAGTGCTGGTATAAAAACGAGATGTGTACAGGAGCATTGTTGGCGACAAAAATGCCTACATGTCATAATGGATTGCATGTATCATATTTACCTATTTGCAGTAATAACAAATTAAATTGGGTAATTATTTGACCAATCATGGCAATACACACAGGTATTTAAACTCATCAATTACTCACCATCATGTCATTCCAAAACATGTAAAACTTTTGTTCATCTTCGAAGCATATTTTAAATGAAATCCAAGAGATTTCTGTCCCTCCATTGACAGTCTACGCAACTACCACTTTGACGCTTCAAAAAGTTCAAAGTTCTTAAGGTTTAGTCCAAGTTTTATATAGAAACTGGCTTTATATGATAAACAGATTGAATTTAGGTTTTTATTCACATTCACATTGATGAGCGAACATAAATAGAAGCTCAACCGAACCTGCTTGACACACGAGAATAAACCTCACTGGTTCTTGCAGAAGCCCAAATGTGCTGCGTAACACGAGAACGAACATCATTGGTTCTTCCAGAAGCCCAAACTTACTGCATAACATGAGAACGAACCTCATTGGTTCTTCCAGAAGCCCAAACTTACTGCATAACATGAGAACGAACCTCATTGGTTCTTCCAGAAGCCCAAACTTACTGCATAACATGAGAACGAACCTCATTGGTTCTTGCAGAAGCTCAAACTTACTGCATAACATGAGAACGAACCTCATTGGTTCTTGCAGAAGCCCAAACTTACTGCATAACATGAGAACGAACCTCATTGGTTCTTCCAGAAGCTCAAATGTGCTGCGTAACACGAGAACGAACATCATTGGTTCTTCCAGAAGCCCAAACTTACTGCATAACATGAGAACGAACCTCATTGGTTCTTCCAGAAGCCCAAACTTACTGCATAACATGAGAACGAACCTCATTGGTTCTTGCAGAAGCTCAAATGTGCTGCGTAACACGAGAACGAACATCATTGGTTCTTCCAGAAGCCCAAACTTACTGCATAACATGAGAACGAACCTCATTGGTTCTTCCAGAAGCCCAAACTTACTGCATAACATGAGAACGAACCTCATTGGTTCTTGCAGAAGCTCAAACTTACTGCATAACATGAGAACGAACCTCATTGGTTCTTGCAGAAGCCCAAACTTACTGCATAACATGAGAACGAACCTCATTGGTTCTTGCAGAAGCTCAAACATGCTGCGAAACATGGGAATGAACCTCATTGGTTCTTCCAGAAGCCCAAACTTACTGCATAACATGAGAACGAACCTCATTGGTTCTTCCAGAAGCCCAAACTTACTGCATAACATGAGAACGAACCTCATTGGTTCTTGCAGAAGCTCAAACTTACTGCATAACATGAGAACGAACCTCATTGGTTCTTGCAGAAGCCCAAACTTACTGCATAACATGAGAACGAACCTCATTGGTTCTTGCAGAAGCTCAAACATGCTGCGAAACATGGGAATGAACCTCATTGGTCCTTCCAGAAGCCCAAACTTACTGCATAACATGAGAACGAACCTCATTGGTTCTTCCAGAAGCCCAAACTTACTGCATAACATGAGAACGAACCTCATTGGTCCTTCCAGAAGCCCAAACTTACTGCATAACATGAGAACGAACCTCATTGGTTCTTCCAGAAGCCCAAACTTACTGCATAACATGAGAACGAACCTCATTGGTTCTTGCAGAAGCTCAAACTTACTGCATAACATGAGAACGAACCTCATTGGTTCTTGCAGAAGCTCAAACATGCTGCGAAACACGGGAATGAACCTCATTGGTTCTTCCAGAAGCCCAAACTTACTGCATAACATGAGAACGAACCTCATTGGTTCTTGCAGAAGCTCAAACATGCTGCGAAACACGGGAATGAAACTCATTGGTTCTTGCGTAAGCTCAAATGTGCTGCGAAACATGAGAACGAACCTCATTGGTTCTTCCAGAAGCCCAAACTTACTGCATAACATGAGAACGAACCTCATTGGTTCTTGCGTAAGCTCAAACTTACTGCATAACATGAGAACGAACCTCATTGGTTCTTGCGTAAGCTCAAACTTACTGCATAACATGAGAACGAACATCATTGGTTCTTGCGTAAGCTCAAATGTGCTGCGAAACATGAGAACGAACCTCATTGGTTCTTCCAGAAGCCCAAACTTACTGCATAACATGAGAACGAACCTCATTGGTTCTTGCGTAAGCTCAAACTTACTGCATAACATGAGAACGAACATCATTGGTTCTTGCAGAAGCTCAAACTTACTGCATAACATGAGAGCGAACCTCATTGGTTCTTGCGTAAGCCCAAACTTACTGCATAACATGAGAACGAACCTCATTGGTTCTTCCAGAAGCCCAAACTTACTGCATAACATGAGAACGAACCTCATTGGTTCTTGCGTAAGCTCAAACTTACTGCATAACATGAGAACGAACATCATTGGTTCTTGCAGAAGCTCAAACTTACTGCATAACATGAGAGCGAACCTCATTGGTTCTTGCGTAAGCCCAAACTTACTGCATAACATGAGAACGAACCTCATTGGTTCTTGCAGAAGCCCAAACTTACTGCATAACATGAGAACGAACCTCATTGGTTCTTGCAGAAGCTCAAACATGCTGCGAAACACGGGAATGAACCTCATTGGTTCTTCCAGAAGCCCAAACTTACTGCATAACATGAGAACGAACCTCATTGGTTCTTCCAGAAGCCCAAACTTACTGCATAACATGAGAACGAACCTCATTGGTTCTTCCAGAAGCCCAAACTTACTGCATAACATGAGAACGAACCTCATTGGTTCTTCCAGAAGCCCAAACTTACTGCATAACATGAGGACGAACCTCATTGGTTCTTGCAGAAGCTCAAACTTACTGCATAACATGAGAACGAACATCATTGGTTCTTGCAGAAGCTCAAACATGCTGCGAAACACGGGAATGAACCTCATTGGTTCTTGTGTAAGCTCAAACGTGCTGCGAAACATGAGAACGAACCTCATTGGTTCTTCCAGAAGCTCAAACGTGCTGCGAAACATGAGAATGAACCTCATTGATTCTTGCAGAAGCTCAAACGTGCTGCGAAACGCATGAGAATGAACCTCATTGGTTCTTGCGTAAGCTCAAATGTGCTGAAAAACACACAAGAATGAACCTCACTGGTTCTTGCAGAAGCCCAAATGTGCTGCGTAACACGGGAATGAACCTCATTGGTTCTTCCAGAAGCTCAAACGCGCTGCGTAACACATGAGAATGAACCTTATTGGTTCTTGCGTAAGCTCAAATGTGCTGCATAAAACGAGAACAAACCTCATTGTTCTTGCAGAAGCTCAAATGTGCTGCGTAACACATGAAAGTTAACCTCATTGGTTCTTGCATAAGCTCAAACATGCTGCGTAACACAAGAATGAACCTCATTGTTCTTGCAGAAGCTCAAATGTGCTGCGAAACACACGAGAATGAACCTCGTTGGTTCTCGCATGTAAAGCAAACATGCTTGAGCTTCCGTTTACCACAACTGATGTGAGCTGATGAAGTTTTTATGTGAATTAAAGACTAAATTAAATCTGTTCATCATGGCTCTGCAGAAAATTTGGACTAAACGGCTTAATTCATATGGATTCATTTTACGATCTATTTATGAACATTTATGGAGGGACAGAAATCTCTCTCAGATTTCATCAAAATATGAGTAAATGAGTAAATAATGACAGAATTTTCATTTTTGTGTGAATTAACCCTTTAATCTTTGTTAATGTTAGTTAAAAAATACAGTTTAGTTTATGTTAGCTCAGGTCCATTAAATAATTTTAACAGATACAACTTTTGATTTTAATAATGTATTAGTAAATGCTGAGCTTAACATTAACTAAGAAAAAAATAATGTTTTAGAAGTATTGTTCATTGTTCATGTTAACTAATGTTAACAAATGGAACATTATTGTCAAGTGTTACCAATTTATTCTATAAAATGTTTGAGCAAAAGATAATGTGGTTATTTAAAGTGTCTCTGGTGCGTTTGCAGATTATGGACAGTATTTGTAGTAATCCTAACTGAATGTTGAATTGTATTTATATGGTGCAGGTGTCTGTCACAGCTCGTGAAGATGTGCCACAGTTCGGCCCTCCGCTTCCCAATCCGCCCATCTTCAAAAAGGTAAATAAGTGCATCGCTACAGCTGCCACACTACCGGCCCTATTATACACCCGGCACAATGCGACGCTAGGCAGTGTTTTTTTCTAGTTTCAGCCCGACGCAGTTGTCATTTTCATGTCCAGTGTCCACGATTTTTAGAGTGCTCGTTCGCCCATGGGCGTGCATTCAGGAGCATTGTTGGTGTGAAAAATGCCTACATGTCATAATGGATTGCATGTATCAGAAATACCTATTTGCAGTAATTACAAATTAAATTGGCTAATTATTTGACCAATCATGGCAGTACATACAGGTAGCAAAAGTGGATTCGGAATTTCGGACATGCCCTATGTGCACCTGCGCCATGCGCTTCAGAACATGTGCTTAGATCGTTAAAATAGGGCCCTACGTGTTTTTAATCAGTATTTTTGTCTTTACTTGAAGAAAATACTTTTTATCTTTTTAAGCATAAATCCAAGTATATTCTCTGGAAATCAACTAAATTGAGGACGATGTGATATTTTTACAGGAAAGCAAAGCAAATACTGATTAAGAAAATGATCCTTTGCAAGGCAGACATTTTGCTGTGTTATTGTTTATCTGAAGGTCACATTTGGTTATTGCAGGCAGGATTTTGTCACGTCATTGTCTTTTAAGATGGTTATTGCATCTTTGTTATATTTGCTGTGTCATTCTATTCTCTCTTAGGGTCCAGAATTCAGAGAGTTTCTGCTGACCAAGCTGATCAATGCAGAGTTGGCATGCTACAGGTCAAACCGATTTGCCAAGCTTGAGGTGAGGAAACAATAGAGCACCTTTTATTACCGCATTACAGACCTGATGTACATATGAGCAGCAAAAGCCTGATAAGTCTCTGCTTTGCCACAATCTCTGAATATTTAATCATTATGTTGTAATGGAGGTCTCAGAGACCCTAAGGCCATTTTTTAATAGCTTGAGAAGAAAAATACTTAAATAGCTTGATCCTTCTTTTCTTTTCCTAATCTTATAAGAACTGATTATAAACTAAGCATGATAACTCTTTTTTAAAAGACCTTCTTTAAAAGTGTTACATTACTTATGTTTGGGATCATAGAGACTTCAAATATAAAACATGAATAAATACAGTGAATTTGCACATACTACAAAAATTAGAAGGGAAAACAAATCAATAATTTTGTTTACACTACTGTTCAAAAGTTTTGGGGTTGGTAAGGTCTGTTAAGGTTTTTGAAAGGAGTTTTTTATGCTCACCAAGGCTGCATTTATTTGATTAAAAATATAGTAAAAACAGTAATATTCTGAAATATTATTACAATTCAAAATAACTATTTTCTACTTTAATATATTTTAAAATGTAATTTATTTCTGTGATGTCAAAGCTGAATTTTGAGTCTTCAGTGTCACATGATCTTTCAGAAATCATTCCAATATGCTGATTTGCTGCTCAAGAAACATTCATTATTATTATTATCAATGTGGAAAACAGTTGTGCTGCTTAATATTTTTATGGAAACATTGACACTTTTTTTCAGAATTCTTTGATGAATAGAAAGTTTAAAACAGCATTTGAAATAAACATTTGATATTATTTGAAATAATCTTTACAGTCACTTTTGATTTCTTAAAAAAATATATAATCTTGCTGACCCCAAACTTTTGAACAGTAGTGTTCATAATAAGGGCCTCTGGGACCTCAAATGTAAAGAGTCGATCTCAGTAGAACACGTGTTATGGTTTGTGTTTGTTCCATAGGAAAGAACACGAACAGAACTGCTAGATAACCTTCATAATGAGTTACACAAGCGCACACAGACAATGCTGGGTCATCCGCTCAGTGCAGATGAAGAGAGAATGGAGAACGGAGGACATGGAGGAATACTGGAGTCTATTAAGGTATAAAGTCAAAAACATCAACCATTATATTCGCATGAGTAGACTGTCCCTTTGATGTCTTTTTGTCTGTCTCAGCGGGCGATGCGTGTGCGCAGTCACTCTATGGAGACAATGGTGGGCTCACAGAAACATGGCCGCTGTGCTTCGGCAGGAGGGGGCGTTCCCACCAGCCTGAGCGGGGTAGGCTTGACCCACAGCAACACTGAGGCTGCCAAGAACTCTGTGAGCATCTTATTGTTCACATGAAATAAACTGGATAGGCTGAATTAGTGTGGTAGCAGCCACAGTGACTTTACATTATAGTTAAATGTAATTATTTTAATATATCTTGTTTTGTTTAATTAACCCTGCATTTGATAAAAACAAATAATATATTTTCAGTCTCCAGTGACGTCGAGCGCTAAGTCTCCGCTGAAGAGCCCGGTGAAGAGACGCTCAGGGTTGTTCCCACGGATGCACACCAGTATGGACGGACAGTCAGAGCGCCACACACGCAGGTCTGACAAATATGCACAAAATTCACACTTACAGATCTGTAATCAGTATATATAAATCATAGATAAACTATCATATTTATTAAACCTCTTAATTATTAAAGGTGCTCTAGAATTAAAAATTGAATTTATCTTGGCATAGTTGAATAACAGGAGTTCAGTACATGGAAATGACATACAGTGAGTCTCAACTCCATTGTTTCCTCCTTATATAAATCTCATTTGTTTAAAAGACCTCTGAAGAAAAGGCGAATCTCAACGTAACAGCGACTGTTACGTAACAGTCGGGATCATTAATATGTACGCCCCAATATTTGCATATGCCAGCTCATGTTCAAGCATTAGACAAGGGCAGAACGTCTGGATGTGCACAGCTGAATCATCAGACTAGGTAAGCAAGCAAGGACAACAGGGAAAAATGGCAGATGGAGCAATAATAACTGACATGATCCATGATATCATGATATTTTTAGTGATATTTGTAAATTGTCTTTCTAAATGTTTCGTTAGCATGTTGCTAATGTACTGTTAAATGAGGTTAAAGTTACCATAGTTTCTTACTGTATTCACAGAGACAAGACTGTCGTTATTTTCATTTTTTAAACACTTGCAGTGTGTATAATTCATAAACAGTTTTATTCTTTATAAATCTCTCCAACAGTGTGTAATGTTAGCTTTAGCCACGGAGCATAGCCTCAAACTCATTCAGAATCAATGTAAACATCCAAATAAATACCATACTTACGCAATTAGACATGCTGCATGATGAACACTTGCTGTGTGAACTTTGTTTATGCACTGTTTAAGGCAAGCGTGAGGTCTGTGGGTGGGGAGCATGAGCATTTAAAGGGGCCGCAGCCTAAATCGGCTCATATTTAATGATGCCCCAAAATAGGCAGTTAAAAAAATGAATTAAAAAAAATCTAGGGGGTATTTTGAGCTGAAACTTCACAGACACATTCAGGGGACACCTTAGACTTATATCACATCTTTTAAAAAGATGTTCTACGGCACCTTTAAATTCAGGTGTTTCAATCAGATCCATTGCCACAGGTGTATAAAATCAAGCATCTAACTATGAAGTCTGCTAGATATTCCACAGTCAACTGTAAGTGGTATTATTTGAAAGTGGAAGCGTTTAGAAACAGCAGCAATTCAGCCACGAAGCAGAAGACCAAGTCACTGAGCGGGCTCACCGCGTGCTGAGGCACATGGTGCATAAAAAACACCAAAGTTCTGCTGATTCCACAGCTGAAGAGTTTCATTAAAGGGGTCCTATAATGCCCCTTTTACAAGATGTAATATAAGTCTCTGGAGTCCCCAGAATGTGTCTGTGAAGTTTGTGTCAGAAGAATGTGTCAGCACAAAATACCCTACAGTTCATTTATTATAGCTTTCCCCTATTTGGGTGTGAGCAAAAACACACTGTTTTTGTGTGTGTCCCTTTAAATGCAAATGAGCTGCTGCTACTGGCCCCCTTTCCAGAAGAGGGCGGAGCTTTAACAGATCACGCTTTGGTTGCTCAACAACAACAAATCTGGAGTATCTCACGCAGCCAAAATGGCGATTGTCAGTAACGGCGTTCAGCTTTACATTGTTCAAACTAGAATCGGACACTGATGAAGAGACTCAGGAAGAAGTTACAACTTATAGAATATAGATAGAATAGAATGCAGAACGTGTCTGAATGGTTAGTGGATAAATTTATGTAGTTGCTGTGGAGTTGATTCAACTCAATGACTAGCATGTGGCGTCATTTTAATCTTTTGTGCAAATCCTGCGTTGAATTGACCCTCGTTTGTAAAGCAGTCCGCCGTAAAATTATGCCATGTCAACAACACTTTACTACAACAACTCTTCCTCTTCTCTAAAGCAGCCCACACACCCTTTGTTACATGTTCTCGCGGGCAAGGATTATGGGAATTTTGGGCTTTCTGATGTCACCAATCCGGGAAGAAGCTCGTTGTAGTCCCTACCAGCCATTTGTTGTAGTCCTAAAAAAGCGATTTCTATAAAAGAAAATATCTCCCTTGCGTTGAACTCTGAGCATCGTAACATCGTAACTCTGCTGTTATGCTGATACAGCAACATTACACACTAACTACAGTTAAAAAAATGAAATCATAATCAAGGACCCCTTTAATATCTGCACTATGCAGGATGTGTGGCAGGAGCAAGAATTGCAAAAAAAGTGCAATGCAAAGCGTCGGATGGAGTGGTGTAAAGCACGGCGCCACTGGACTCTAGAGCAGTAAAGACGTGTTCTGTGGAGTGATCAATCACGCTTGTCTGTCTGGCAATCTAATGGGCCAATCTGGGTTTGGCAAATGCCAGAAGAACATTACCTGCCAAACGTTACTGTGCCAACTGTGAAGTTTGGTGGAGGAGGGATAAATTGGCCCCTTACATCCAATGAAGGGAAGACTTAATGCTTCAGTATGCCAAGACATTTTTGTGACAATGTTATGTGTAGCCCCTCCATTTCGCACCTGCCCACTCCAAGCGGGACGGTCTGCATGGCAGTGGGATGCTCTAACATGGAGGCTAAAGGCTGCAGCATCTCTTGAGATCAGGGGAGTGAGGTTTACACGCACAGCACTTACCAGCCTACATCTGTTACATATGCTTTTAACAGTTTGGAGAAGAAGACTGGTTTCTATTCCAGCATTACTGTGCTCCAGAGCATAAAGCATAAAGACATGGTTGGAGGAGTTTGGTGTGGAAGAACTTGACTGGCCCACAAAGATCCCTGACCTCAACCCCATCGAACACCTTTGGTTTGAACTGGAATGGAGATTGCAAGCCAGGACTTCTTGTCCACCATTAGTGTCTGATGTCACAAATGCTCTACAGGATGAATGGGCAAAAATTCCCACTCCAAAATCCTGTGGAAAGCCTTCCCAGACGAGTGGGAGCTGTTATAACTGCAAAGAGGGGACCAAGTCCATATTAATGTCTATGTATTTAGAATGTGATGTCAGTACAGTCCCTGTTGGTGTAATGGTCAGGTGTCCCAATATTTAGATTATATACGTATAAATCTGTATCTCTATATAAATATATATAAAGATGTATATTTATTATAAAAATAACAAAATACTAAGAAATATCTTGTTGTTTTAACTTATTTTAATGCTTGTTTTTGCTTATTTTAAATAATTTTAAGTCATCTTGAGCCCCCGCTGAAAGTTTTCCACCCTGCGACCCCAATTCGAAAACCCCTGCTCTAAGTGATCGAAAATTGATAAACATATTTTTCTTGTTTTTCTGTCATTCTAGTGTCCTATGTGATCAGAGAAGTCTAGATAGCGGTCATCTCTCACAGGAAGTGAGATCAGAGACGTCGTCTAATCCTAGCTCTCCAGAGATCCTAAACAATGAGAGGTAAATTTCACCACTGGTACCCAGTAAATGTATACTCTTAATAGCTAATAATACTTTCTTTCTCTCTCGGGTTTTACAGGTCGCCTCTCAAGCTGAAGGAGGTCAGTGGAAAACCAGATATTTCTCGTTCCTCCTCGAGCACCAGCAGCTTCAGTAGTGCTGCAGGAGACCCAGAGACTCTGGAGGAGAAGGAGCCTGTAAGTAAATGTGTCTTCAGGCAGACTAACATGTTCAGTATGCTGAAGTCACCATGAAATAGAAATTGACAATTCTTATTTTTTATGGAATATTGCAGTATTTATTATAAATGATTTATTTCTCTGCCCAATAGCAAAGCACAACAATATTCGCAATAGACAAAATCAAGTCCTGCCCTACATTTTTATTCTTGTTCGAGAAGCTGTTTCACTCAGATATGTCACAATAAGGTAAACGGATTATCCGTTTCACGCCGTCTTTATGTCTGTTGTCTCGCGTTCAGAGCAGCCTCCAGATATCTCCCAGTCTCTCGCCTGTATTTGGCTCTGTGAGCACAGAGGGCCAGGGTTCAGGAACGCCAGTGATTATGTGCCGCAGTCCAACAGGTATCCAAGACTCTTTTCTAAAATTCAAACTTAATATAATATTTACAGCTAAATGAATCATTTTCTGCATATTATCTCCCTATTCAAAGATTTTAGGAATAAGAACTCACCCAGATCCAATCTGAAGTTTCGCTTTGACAGATTGAGCCAGTCTGCTGCTGTAAGTCTTTATTCTTTATTGTTGCCGCTGCTGTAAGCTCTTTCATTCTTTGTCATCCTCTGTATATTTTTCCATTTGGTTGTGTTTTAGAGTGAGATGTTTTACCACTGAAAGGTAACTTAGAAATCTCATTTCACAGGGACATTAGCAAAGAGAATGTCAAAGACCACCAGAATCATTGTGAGTATATATGTTACTATTGAAATTAATAATCAACACATATAGTCTTGTAGTAAGAGTAAATCCAGAGGCTGTAATAATGACGATTTTTTCTAATTTTGTATAAAGACCCATTTACGGGTCATTCTATCATTTTCGGTACAGTTCATGTCAGAACAATTTTCTTCAGAAATATCATATTTTATCCATTGAGAGAAAGGAAACCATACTATAATCTTACACACATATTTAGTGCACCCTATGTTTCAATTTTCTTTACGATACAATAACAATAATTTAAATATTAAAATATTTTATTTTCTTTGAACTTTTCCTGTGGCCCATGTTGGTCCCCATACCCAGTTCGTTTTTTTTCTCTCTCTCTCTCTCTCTCTCTCTCTGATTTCCAAATTTTTTAAAACATTTACAGATGCATGGTTTTGATCAACATGCTTTTTGTCATTTTGACAAGTTTTCTTTCTTTTTTTTTTAGAAAAAGTGAGATTTGGGTTTTAAAACACCCCTGCAAAATTAGACCAGATGAGACAAATGAGTTAAGATTTGGTGGAAGAAAAACAAGAATTTCCTATTGGATTCCAGGGGAATAATTCATGGAATATTTTTCAATAAATCAGTGGTTCTCAAATAGAAAGTCAGGGTCCACTTTCAAAGGGAATGCAGGGAAGGGAATTTTTGTAAAAAAAAATACTTAAAATGTTGAAAAGATTTGATTTGATTTGTTTTCTATTTCGCCCGGCAACTCAGTCTGGAAACCCGTACATTCATTTCTACTGCTTCTGAACCAATCACAGACTCTGCTCGCTATTGGCGGGTATAACACGATGACGATAGAGAAGCGACGGCAAGCACGACTGTCAATCCAATTCCTTTTAACCTCTCGACGATGCTGAATGACTTCTTTAGTTTAGCAAACAAATCACTCGAGTGGCTGTAAATACCACTCACTATGTTTTGTTTTTTTTTGCACAACCTGCAAAAATCGCTCGATGCCATTGCTGCTTCTGCAAACCATTGATCAATGCTACAAACCAATACAGACTAAACCTGTCTGGAGTTTTCGCGTCGCTCTGCAAAGTACGTCACCCGGATCGTTGATCCGATTGGTTGAAGGACCATCCAATTGCGTGAATAATGCTTGTTGATCACGCCTCTTGTGCAGTAGGAAATACATAGCAGACTCCCCAGACCAATGTTTTAAATTGAGCTTGGTCTGGTGATAGCCAGACAAGAAAAGAAGCAGACTTCTCAGCAAAAATACTAGAAATAAAAAGAATACAAAGAAAAAACAACACATGATTCGGTCAAACTAAAAGAGCTCTTGCCACACAAGGTCTTGTGATTATCAAAGTCACATTAAAAATACCTGCTTTACACTATTTTACTGATGAATTAAAATAGAGCGTGACTGAAAATGTATAATCCAGTCCGTCGGAGTGATGGATGATGATTATTTGTACCCCAAGCCCAGTGTATATCTATAATGGGCAGTATAAAATCACTTTCATAAGTCATAATCTGAGTTATGGTTATAATTATATTTCTTATTTGGTATATACTAACATCATAAACTCTCCATTTAATTAGAAAAGCAATGGATCAGCACTGAAGATCAGACACTGTCGGATGGAAGGAGGGAAATAAAAAAGTAGCACATCACTCAATCCTGTGCTCCAGTCTGAACATCACAGGAAGAAGCACATATCTCCTCTAGTATCTGCAGGTTATCATCTGGTACTGACTTGGCACATTTATTGATTTTGCACATTTTGAGAAAGTCTTTCACTTTAAAAGAAAATAATCAAATATTTTGTGTGTTAATAAAATTCAAACTTTTACAAACTGGATTAGCAGTTCAATAATTTTCACTCAATAATAATACAATGACACATATTATAATTCCCAGCACCTGAAACATTCCACAGTATCGCATAACTGCACTTGACCGGCTCTGTGACTAACAGACTGGATATAGTTTGATGAAACTGACCACAACAGATATTCATTATACAAATTCATTTCATCTTTGAGAAATAAAATGTTAGCACAGCATTGCCTTCCTCTGTAAATCTCAAACTTGTGCAATACCTTAAAAAATATGCCCTAGAATTGTTTGGAGATGTAAAATTACTGTGTTCCCTGAAGGTTTATTTGTAATATATATTATTAGAAAAAAAAACTTGTAGTACTAAACTCTTTTTTTTTAAATGGGTACTTCCATGACTGATGCCTATGTGTACATATTGGAAAATCACTGATTACACTTATGTGTATATTTATTGTGTATATTCATGGAAGGAAATGCAGAAGAATAAATCTATATTGTCACAAACAGCTCAGATGTGTTACACTGTGACACTTTAAGAAAGACTTTTCCATTCTGTTCTTTGGTAAAATTATTTTTTGTTTCCCTGCTTAACAAAATGAGCTGTGTTTATTTATTTCTCTATGACTGTATTGCTACATGTGTAAAGGTTTATGTATGGCCATGTTGATTTTGTTAAATAAAATATTGTATTTTGCAGTGGTGTTGATTTATATTGTAGCCTCTGTTCTATTTGTGAGCCAGGCCTTAGCTTCTCGGTCCCCTGGCTGCACAATGCACTCTTACCTCTTTTTTTTTAACAATGTACGTAAGGGGCTTACAATCAGATGCAAAGTGATCTGTGACACTATGTACGGACATACAGTGTCCCCAAAAATGATTTGGATGCTTAACCTGTTAACTGTTACTGGCCCACAGCCATTACATATTTAAAACAGTAATATCCTATACTAAACCCTAAACTAATCTTGATTAATTTGGTGACTGATTTTCAAAATAAATTACAGAGTAGCAGTAATTATTAATTTGCAACAAGAATATTTTTTATTCTCATAAGGCATGTTCAGATCTTATTTTGACATAGCGATGAACATGAAAAATCATTAAAGATTGGTTGAAACATGTTTGTTTTCATGCCAAGAGTTCAAAAGATAACATCCATTCAATTTTTTGAGAAAAATAGTTCTGAAAATGTTTTTAATAGAAAAAAAAAATACATTTATGATTGTGGCGGCGATCTGTAACCCACATACATGTTGTTTTTATGTTTATTAGAGGCTGAATTCATATCAAATTCTGCCAAACTTCCCATTCTACTTCTATATAGGATGTCTACTTCATAAATTATATGAAAATAATGTTAATATATGGTTCAGATCACTCAAACCATATGTGGAAATGGAGGCGCCTTTATATGGTCAGTAATGGAGCTTGGTTGTCATCTAGTGAAAAAGTGTGGTACTGCGCCCAAACAAAATCTTACTGAAAGCTCATTTTTTGAGATATCAACCTGAAATTTGGAACACAACTTGTTCAGATTTTTGGCTTTGATTTCCTTGCAATTTTAGAGTAAAACTTGTTTTGTAAAATATATATTTTATATAAAATATTATATTTTTACATTTTCATAAACTTAAACTTCTATAACTTTTTTCTGTTTCACTTACAAAAGTTATTTAACTTAATTTACTACAATAATCTGCCAAATTTCATCTTTAAAACAAGACCAACCTTATGTCTATATTCTTGAATTGTCTAAGTATTCCTGAATTACAACCATTTAAGTTTGTATAGTGCATTTTCATGTCTATAAAAAAGTGGGGGTGACAGTTAACAGGTTAAGCCACATTTATAATGGTATGAATGTTATTAGGTAGGGTAGAAATAATAATAATAACAATAATAATAATAAAATAAATAAAATGGAAACTGCAAACAAACTTTACTAGAGAACTAGATTCAATTATTTACATTTTTCTCTGAACTTTTCCACAGACCCCCTAGAACCCTGTTGAGGCCCATGATAGACCATATATATATATACCATATATATATATATATATATATATAAATATATATATATATATATATATATATATATATATATATATATGCTTTATTAAAATTATTTATAATTTTTTTTTAAAAGTATCTAAATACTTTTGAGTGTCTGTTTTCCATCAAAGAAATAAAACTTATTGCATCACAAAATCATGGTTTGTGGATGAATTATTTTTGTATGGCTTATTTTGATGTAAAAATCCATTTACCTGATTATTATATCGGTTCCTGATGGTCCCTGAAATCATTCTATTAACAGTTTGTGAGAATATGTGACAGAAAAGCTTTTCTTAATACACAAGCAGGGCTTACCTGTAAAATGACTTCTAATGACACTAAATGTAATTTAGTTTAGATGATTAATTAACGAAAGCAGACTTATATATCGGTACTCTTTAATCCCAGGGTGCTGATTCTGTGTATCGCATATAAATACATTACATACTAAATATGAATGTTAGTGCATGTATAATCTGCTTTTGCTTTAGTGAAAGAGGGCGGGTCACACTCTAGCAGCGACCGTCTCCTGGGCGGCGTGTGTGTGTCGAGAGGCTCAAGCGCAGTGTTAGCACTGCTAGCGCGAGGCTCCATTCACTTCATTGAGAGTTAGCCGTTAGCTCGTTCTTAGATTGAGTGAACATGGCGGCGGTGCGCAGCCTGCGGGTGTCTGTGAAGTCCGAAAGCGCGTCCGATCGGTCAGAGTCAGACTCCGAATCAGACTCGGATCGAGATGCCCGGGAAGCAGAGCCCATGGAGGTGGAGGAGGGAGAGCTGGAGTCCATACCTGTTCGCCGAAGTTTAAAGGAGCTGTTGCCGGTGAGTTAGTCCGTAGGCCTCTTTCAAACCACGGCCTCGCGTAGTGTAGGACGCCGGCCGTTGGTGATCATAATGCGGTGTTTGGTTCAGTGCGAGGTTTCGTCGCAGCGCTTAGCCTGCTTCTGAACAGGTTATGGTAATGGGTTTATGGTGGGTTATACTATAGTTGAATAATGTATAGGGATAGTCTGTTTTCGTAGGAACTTGTGAAAGTGATGTAAATGTCTGGCCCAAGTTTCCTGAGACTGACAGACTTCATTTGGTGCAGTTATTTCTATACGGATAAATTATTTTGATTGTATATGACCGTACAGAACTGTATTGTAGATATAAGTGACCATCTTGAATCACAAAGTGACAAGTGAAGACATTCTTCTGTATTTGCTGCTCACATGATGCATCCCTGTATGATTATCGTCACGTTAACTGTTTCCACAGGACACCAGCCGACGATATGAAAATAAGGCTGGCACCTTTATCACTGGAATCGATGTCACGTCTAAGGTAAGTGCCAGTTGGATGTGTGAATATATTAGCCGACCTAGTAATGTACCTGTTGTTCACCACATTTGTACGTTTTCAGGAGGCCATTGAGAAGAAGGAGAAGCGAGCGAGAAGATTTCATTTTAGTGCAGAGGAAAATCTGGCCCAGAAGAACGTTGTTCTGGACCGGGATTTGTTGAAGAAAGGTAAGAAATCTTAAACAGCTATAGCACAACAGTTGATTTAAAGTCGACATGAAATTAAATTTCACCCTTTTCATTTACTAAATGCATGTTATAGATATTATTGTAAATAATTCATCCATGCATGTTCCTTTTT